>NW_026268006.1:3027-3990 GCF_000697945.3 Frankliniella occidentalis | reverse complement strand
AAATGAAATGAAATGAAATGAAATGAAATGAAATGAAATGAAATGAAATGAAATGAAATGAAATGAAATGAAATGAAATGAAATGTTTGTCGTGCGAATCGTGTGGGAATCGTAAACTGTTGTTGGAAGGGTCCGGCTTGGAACCTGTAGTGTGAGTGTGTGTGTTAAGGCGGTAGGAGCGAAAACAAATTTATTTCAGAAATCGGTAGGGTACGTTACTACAACACACCACCTCGAACCGTTTTGCTCTCCGACGCTTAGTTTAGGCGTCGCGACGCCTCAAAGTTCGAAATGTTATCGACTTTGGGCGTAATTCGTGGCGAAACTGCAAATCGCACAGCCTTCAAACTTTGCAGTCCACTAGTCGGGTACCTGGTCTAGTGCTCCTCGTGTTAAAGTCGTCGAAAATTCGAACTTTGAGGCGTCGCGACGCCAAAACTAAGCGTCGGAGAGCAAAACGGATACCGATTTCTGAAATAAAAATTTTACGCTCCTGCGGCCCTAAAGAGAGAGGGGGGGGGGGGAGGCTGACCTTCTCCCGCCTCGTCCGCGTACACTGAGTCAACCCCGAAGGCAACCAGTTTCCCCCTTGGGGGGAGGGGGGTGGGCTAGGGACATTTCTGTGGCCACTTTGCTTCTTTGGAGACTCGGACACCTACTTTTCCGCGCAGATATGTACATATTTTATGGCCCACCCTCTGCTAACCGTCGGCGCCGCGGGGGCCCCACCACCGCCACACAATCGTGGCGACAACGGCACGCCGGACAAGCGCCGGGCCGGGTGCCGGGCGCGACGGAATACCGAGAAGCACCTGACCATGCCGTCCAGTCCAGGCGCGCCCGAAGCGCCACCGGCAGCGCTACGCCGCAACCCCCGCCACCCCCCGCCACGCCCCGCGCACAGCCGGGGCCGGCCGGCTCCCTCCAGCCCTCTCTCTGAAATGTTGTTATTAGCAAGGAGCG
>NW_026268006.1:0-2977 GCF_000697945.3 Frankliniella occidentalis | reverse complement strand
CGCCACCCCCTCCCGTACAATTAGCAGAAGCACTCTTGGAAGCACTCGAGTCGTACAACAAAGCGCGCTGCTTCGTTTGCGATGGGGTCGCCGACGCGCCGCCGGGACCGGTATGGGATCATCGTGCCGTGACAGCAATAAAGGGCGAGCTTCCCCACGTGGAGGGTCCGCGATGCGGGCAGCACGAGAAATGGTGCGGGGCGCCACCACGTCGCCAACTCGTCCTTGGCACTTTGTACGTACTTGCGTTTGCAGTTTCAGAATTCGAAATGTTCTCCCGCGCATCGTCCGCGGAGTTCAGCCCCCTGTTCCTACCCCCTTGCACTGCTGCGGCACCGGAACGCTCCAGTCCAGGTGCTCGAGCCCCGAGGCTATACGGCCGGATGGGACGGGGTCTGGAGGTCTGGAGCCAGGGGCGGATCCCTCTGCGATGCCGGCCCAGTTCCAGACAATGGGCACGCAACGCGGGGCCGCCGCCGCCGCAGCCGCTCAGGAGGTATTAGCGTTCCGAAATTATACCTGCAACGCCACGCGGCGGTCATCGGTTGGTATTATCTTGTTCGCACGCCACGCCACGCCGGGCCGAGTTGCGGCGGCGGGCGGCGCCCCGGAGGCGCCTCTGTGGCCGGGGGGCTGAGCCTGGGCTTGGGCCCGACCGACGGGCCCACCTTGTCCCTCCGGGGTCCTCCTCCGGGGTCCTCCTGCGGGGTCCTCTGTGTCATTACGCGCTATTAGAGCTGTTAATCGGGCGTGTGTTTGTCTGTGTGTGTTGCGCCCGGCCCCCGCTGGGCCTGCAGCCGACCTGTCGCCCCGCCCCGCCCGTCGTGCTGGCGCCACCAGGACCCGCTGCTCCTCTCCGTCAGACTGCGCCGCCGCCGCCACCCGCCGCCACGTCCTAGACGCGACCAGATCGGCGTTATTTTCACCACCACCGCCTCGGGCCCGGCGGCTGCTGCAAGCAAACGCGCAAATGAATGGAGACCGCCCTGCAGCGGAAGTGGGTGATTTTTGGCGCCCGACGTCTATGATGGGCGCCGACGGTCGTTCTGAGGAACCTACACGAACTTGGAGAAATGACAATTTAGTCGGAACCACGAGAAATTTATTTTTAGCGCACGGCTATGCGTGGTACTTTCTTACAGACACGGACGGACACAACACCCGGAGGGTCTTCTAACCAAAAGCAGACCGCCCCCCAAGCAGCGCGCACTATGGTCCAGAGGAGGAGTGGACGGGGGGTGGATTAGTCATACGAGGGAGGGAAGTCCCCCTCGCCTGGTTCCCCCGGGCGCGCCCCGTCACCGTGCTGGAATGTTGACGGACACCCGCGTTATCTCCGGTGACAAGGTGAGGCTGCGGCCCGCTGCGGCCCGCCCCGTGGACCCGTGGACCCGTGGACCCGCCCCGTGACATGACATCCTGTAATGTATCCCACGGCCCCAGATTACGCCCACCGCGACACGGCCCGGGTGGACTGGCTGTCCTCTCTTCTTCTTCTTCTCGCGCCTAAAACAACAGTCGGCCCCCAAAGCGTTGTGCCGCGCGCGCCCACCGCATCCTAGAGAGGAGCGAGCGCATTCCCAGGCATTCCGTAAGGGGGTACTTTTTGGCATGTGCCGTGATAAATCGACGTCACATCCGACGAAAGTCGAAAATAAAAATCGTTAAGTCATCTGAATGCATGGCTATGAATCAAGCGGCGCCCATCACGGAGTCGTTTAGACGTCAAAAACACCCCGAATTTTTCTCGTCCAATTTCCCATCATCGTCGAACGACGCCGCCGCCGCTCACGATCGAAGATCGTCTCTCTGTTTGAGTGTCAAATTAGCTCGGGCGGGGTCGGCACCGGGCCAGCCCAGCAGGCCTCCGCCGCCGCCCGCGGGCGCGTCCCGCGTCCCCCCTCCCCCCTCCACCTGGACATGAATATGATTCCGCCCGGAGCGCATGAGCGGTGCAGCGCACAGCGTCCTTAGCGCTGCCTAGGCCGGGATTAGTATCCCGTAATGGGAAGGCGATCAACCATTAATCAATCGGGCATCGTCAACCGATTAACAAACTCAATATTTCCGACCTCCAAGCGCGCGCGCGCGGTGAAACTAAATTATGCCGTAACGAGATGGGCGGAGAGAGGAGGCCCGCGCAATGTGATCGGGAAGGGGGCCCTCCTGCCCTGGAGCCGGCCGAGTAGTGCTGAGGACTTACCAGGGTGTTTTGGGCGCTTACGCTACATTCCCAGTGGCTGGCTGCTGGGAGCGCGGAGGTTCCAAGACCACCCAGTGGGCCATGGGACCGAAAACCCAGTGGGAAAACGATATTCGAACCCAATCAAATAATAACCTCATTATTAATAAGCGGCTCACACTTTCTGCCTGGCCCGTTATGTATTCGCAGTTCCAATGAGCCGGGGCACTTGTATGCACGCCGGCCCGTGGTGTGTGTGTGAAAGCTATTTCGATATACATACCGATATGGACCGCGTGCCCGCCGGAGGCCCGGTGGCACAACCACCTAAATCTTAATTAAGAAACGATATCGAGTAACAATTATGTCTTATCGCGATCTGGATCTGGGGATTGAGATGCGGGCAGGGCCGCCGCGTCCAGCACTTCCACGGCCCAGCAGTTGATCCAGCGCGGTGGCGCCATACCCCTGGCCCTGGCCCCTGGCCCTGCGGCTCGCTCGAGCTTTTTAGAAACTCGTATGCGGAAGGTGCACTGCAGCTGACCCCATATAGGTTCTCTTTGGCGGCTCCGAGAGAGGCCACGAGCACGCCACGAGTTTATCGATCAAGTAAGTCTGAAGTCGCCGATCTCGAGGCAGAGACGCGACGATCTGGAGCTGCTTCATTGTGGGCCTCGACCGCCACGCCACGCCAAAGCGGTTAGTGGGTGATACATTTTCGGTCGGTGCGGCGGCACATTCGCTCGTAATTCTGGCGGTCTGGCTCCTCATGCTCCTCACCCACGCGCCCCGCCC
>NW_026268005.1:21828-23318 GCF_000697945.3 Frankliniella occidentalis | reverse complement strand
ATTTATCATTCCAAATGATGACTGTGTTGTTCGCCGAACACGTAGGCGGCTCGCACCTCGCCGTCCAGGGACTGTAGAGTGGAACGCTGAGAGTTGATCTCAGCTGCTGCAGTCTCGAGAGTCGAGATCAGCGTTGGCCTGCGCGAGCTTGAGCTTGAGGTCCGCGATGAGCTTGGCGCGCCGATCAGTGAAGTGGTGCAGCTTGTCTCGCAGCGCGCGCGAGGCGGGCTCGCACGAGATGCCGAGGTAGGCCACGATGGTGCTGGACAGCGCCACCAGCTCGTCGATGGGCGTCTGCAGGGCCTCCAGTCCGTGGATCAGCTCCTGCAGCGTTTTCGTGGACTCCCTGAGCTGCTCCTTGGAGCGCACCACGAGGTCGAGGTGGTGGGCCGTGTCCTCGGCGTCGCCCACCTTGGCCTCGAGCGCTACCCAGCTCGCGTCGAACTGCTCCCACTGCTGGGCGAGGCGCGCCAGGGCGTCGCGGCGCCCCTCGACGCTGCTGACCACCTCCTCCCACTCGCGGTTGACGGCGGCGATCTGCTGCTCGACGTGCGTGCGGTTGGCGGCGTCTGCGAGGCGCGTCAGCTCTCGCGCGCGCTCGTTGGGCAGGTCCACGTCGGGCTGGTGCGCGGCCACGCCCTGCTGCTCGTGCGTCACCTTGTCCAGGTTGTAGTGCAGCCCCGCCAGGTTGGACTCGGGCTCGTCGGTGAACTGGTACAGCTCCAGCAGCGAGCGCACCTTCTCCAGCGCGGCGCAGTAGTCGTGCCACACCTGGGCGTCCTGTTTGAGCTACGCCTGCCGCGACTTGGCCGAGTTGAGCGTGTTCTTGAGTAGCTGCGTCACATGCGTCTGCTCGTTGGTGAGCTCCTCCTGCTAGGTGGCCGAGAGCGACGGCCAGATCTTGTCGGCCGCCTGCTAGATGTCGTGCGACAGCAGCTCTCGCATGGCCTGCTCGCTGCCGAAGATCACCTTGTGCATCTCGAGGTCCGAGACCACGTTGCGGGTCGACGCCGTGCGCGTCGCGGTCCAGGCGGCCGCGCGCCTCCTTAACCCAGGCGTGCAGCTTGTCCTTGAGGGCCTGGTGCTCGCGGCGCAGGGTCGCGTTGCTCTTCGGGTTGGCGGCGCGCTCGGCCAGCACGTTGGGGAGCGTGTTGAGCAGCAGGCTGGCCTCGCTGAGGCGCTCGCGCAGGGAGCCCGGCAGCGAGTCCTCGGGGCGCGCCGCGTCCATGACGCTGCGGACCTCGTCCAGGTGCGCCAGCACGCTCACCGACAGCTCCCCTGGTGACTCGTGAGCTGCGCGACCACGATCTCAAGGCGCAGGTCAAGTCGCGAGCATCGCCTCCCGCTCATTGTGGGGGCAACAAGCGCCTGTGTCGTAGGCAGCTCCACCTACACGCCTGTCGAGCGGGTCGGCCTAGCCGGCAAATGATCAGGCGCTTGTCGGAACACTCGAAGGGTCCGAGATTAAAGTGTAAATTTCAATAGAAAAT
>NW_026268005.1:19923-21518 GCF_000697945.3 Frankliniella occidentalis | reverse complement strand
CGCCCCACCCTACGATTGGCGTCGCTACTCCTTGCAAGCAGGTCTCCCAGTGAATATGAATATGCTTGTCTTCAGGCAGCTCCCCTGCTGCTAATCAAGTTGGTCGTGGCTTGTCTGCCATCAGCTTCCGTTTCGTCTGTCAACGAACGCCATCTACGCTACCGCAACCGCTCTTACCCGCGCGCGGCACCGCTTTGCTATGAAAAGTAGGAAATGTCACGTAACGTGATAGATGTAGTTGAACCGCCGAACTGCCGAATTGTTTGTGGGACTACAGAATTCCATTATATCAGACGGGTCTGGACGGGTGAATCCTCGTTTAATGTAAGGCGCGTACACGGCAAAAGGTACGTAGAATTACGTTTTGTGACTGTTAGATTGCGAGCATCATAGCCATCGTACCCCTCGAGCTTTATTTGTAAAAATAATAATAATGTCAGTTCCTAACCTCTCAAGTCTATTGCAAAATCCTATTTTAAACGCTGTCGAAACTGAGGCTAGTAGGCCGTAATGCTTCTTCTACCACTCACAGCCTTTCACTCTGTTAATATTTTTGTGTTGAAGTTGAAAGTTAGATTGTAATGATTGTAATCATTTCAAAGAACTTACTTGAAGTCTTGTTACCATATGATGATATCTGTCTTCAAACCTAACCTCAGTGCCTAGGGTTCAATCCAGATCCTTGTTGGTTTTATTTTCTCCTGTCTTTATAAGCTAATTAATGTATTTTTTTTTTTAGGTATCTGCAATGGCCTTCATGAACAGAGAAGTTCAATTCATTGAAGGAAATAAGGCTGGTAGCCGTTTATATCACTTTGATGATGGCTTCTTCTATTATGTTCACACAAACTCCCCCGAGTCACAGTTTATATCACTGCGATGTCAGAAGTGGAGATTAACTGGAGTAAAATGCAGAGGCCGTGCTATCATGTCAAGAGACATGCAGTATTATGCTGTTACCAGGAACCATACTGGCCATGGTGCTGACCCATTCTACATTCTTGAGAAAGAGATGAGAAGGAGAATCCTCCAACGTGCTGAGTCTGGAGATGCAGCCCCCTTTGCTATGATTGTGAGGGAGGAGGGCATACAGTAAGTGATGTAGATTGTAGACAAGTTGTGTGTGTCTCTATTAAGATAATAAATGAGTATCCATTCAATACATTCTGTTGTCTCAGTAGCTCTTTACACTATACTTGGACAATTTCTAGCGTCTGTAATTAACGTTTTTATCATCTTTGAACTCATTCATTGTCATTATTTTTAGAGGTCGTTATCCTGTTGAGGTGCGATCAAGGCTTCCTGTGGCCCGGATCAGATCAGCGATGTGGCGATCCAGGATGAGCGGATTACCAAGAATTTCTGAGAATCTACCGGTTTTGGCAGCATATTTAGCAAGCCCCCAGTTTGCTCATATCACAGAAACCATTGATGGTCAGGACAATATACTGTGTGGTGTCTGTGGGTTGTTTGCTGAAGGCACTGTGTCGGTGGTTTTCATGTCCAGACGTGCCATGGAGCTGTTGCAACGTATTCGTCAGGTTTGGCCTCTACATACTTGTTTTTAAAGTCAGAATAATAGCTATTATTATTAT
>NW_026268005.1:14792-18069 GCF_000697945.3 Frankliniella occidentalis | reverse complement strand
GCTCATCTTTCGGTGGGTTGCAGAGGTTGAGCACAATCTATTGTTTGCTTGTCTTTTTATTGTTTTGCAGGGAGGGGGGGGGGGATTGGGCCGGTCTGAATTTCGTCATATTGTCGAGGTCAACAATGTGTGGGTTGCTATGGTGGATGCTGACGGCTAACAAAGCTGTGGCACTTGAAGATGGGGAATCGATGGGAAGTGTTCGGAGACTTGCATAGAGCCAGAATGGCCCAACTACGCAGCGCTGCCGCTTTCCTCGAGGCAAGTAAACCTCTGCTTCTCCTTCTGCAAGAAATTAAAAATAAATACTTAGTCAAGTCTTGCGGCGGTAGATTAGTATAAAGGTTGCTATCGCATTTGCCATCGTAACGTCAGTGCAAACTAAGGCGCAAATAATTGAGTACTTTTGCGATTCATTGCTTACGATGAAATCATTACGCGCTCTTGTATGACACCTGCATTTAATGCCGTAACTCGAATTCAATAAACCATTCCGGTTGAGCTGAAATGATAAAGTCCAGGGATGGTCCATGGTGGACGTGAAGCTACAATCGACATTAAAGTCGGGTCCCCTCATTCTACTTGGGCTCTCCTCCTTTGCCGCCGTGTATCCGCGGCCCGGAGAAGGCAATTAAAGGCTGCGAAGGCTGCATTGTTTAAGCTGATATGGTGCAAGCACCGCTGACGCCGGGTGGGTAGGCCGTTCTGTTGCACGCGCAAGCCCCGCGGGGTTGCCTATGCCCCATCCACAGGCTCTTGGCCTTCTAGCTTGTGGGGGTTGGGGGGGCTTCACACTTGCACGGGACCTTCAGTCACAGTGGTGAGCGACGGTAGGGAAGCCCAATTATGCTGCCTGGAATGCCGTGCTCGTCAGCTAGGTCTCTACCGACTGTGTAGTGCGGGGTGCCGAACCACTGCGCTCAGCTCCCCCCCTCCTCCCCTTTCCCCTTCGCTCGGCCATGCCTCGGCTTGGAGCTCTTTGACCTGTTCGAAGGGACTCTCTCTTTCTTAGCCATGTGGGCTAATTTTTGTTGTAGACTGAGATCGCCTACGAGCAGAGGGACTACGAGCGTCGCCTGCATGAGGAGCGCATGCGTATGCTGCACTACCTGCTGGAGCTTGTTGGTGATGAGGTGCAGGCTGAGTCGGCGAGACCACGCCACATGCAGCCCTCTGGAGGTAGTAAGTGTCAAATTATTTGTCACTGAAACACGTTTACTGATGTACACTGTCGTCCAGGATTGTGTGTCATCAGTACCCTACTCGTCGTAGTCGTGTCCAAACCCACGTTTTTCATTCTCTATACCGGTTGTCCAGGCTAGAACATGACAGTACGTTGGTATGCCTATTCACTGGTTGCAGGTGCGGGGCGCTAGCGAGGGAGTGGTGGGGGAGCTGCCACTCCCTCGCCACCCTCCCCGTGCCTTTAGCCCCCTGGATACAGTGCATAGGCAATCCAACGTACTGCCATGTTTTAGCCTGGACACCAGGTATTCTCCTCACGTGTATGTCTATGTACTGAGTGTATCATTCAGCGGACAGTGTTGTAGGTTTGCTACTCCATCCGCCCGTAAGGCGCCACGGAGTCCGCTCTTATAAGCCCGGAATCAGCGCCTGTCAGGGAACTGCCAAGCACCTTTAATTTCAGTTCCAGGTAGGCTGGAACGGTCCCCCTCTGCTCGGCGCTTTGACCCGGCGATCTATCAGCGCGGTGCTGGTGGTGGGCACCAACGCCAACGGCGACAATCTTATTGGAGGCCTTGAGCCTTGAAGTGAATTTGCCACTCTGAATCCTCCTGTTAAACTGACAGGAAATAATAAAAAATAGGAGTTTGACTCATAACACTTGGTTCTGTGTTGTATTTTTCCCTACATGGGAGGCTCTCAGGCTACGTATAGTCCTACAACCAGCATGGTTACGGCTGCCGAAATCAAACCGACTAGTTGCCTCTCTTTGACAAAAATTCGGACACTCCCTGCTCTTTCCCAGAGAAGCGAAAACCCCGCACTTCGCTCGGGCATCGCCTACAGGGTCGTGGCCCCTGCAGAGTGGGCGTAGGCAACCACGCAGGCCTTGTGCGTTGTACGGGACTGCCTGCACACCAGGCGCTCTAAGCGAAGCAGAGGTGAGAAACGGATCCATCCGAACAAGGTAATCCAGTTCCGCAGACCCAGAACAGGAAACGTGCTGGTCTGTTTAATGTATACTGCGGCGCTGCTTGGGCAGGTAAGACATATGTAGACTACCACAAGCCGGATGGCTGGTCTTTTCGCAGACAGCCTCCCCCAAATAGTCAATTACTTTACTACAAGACTTGGAGCGAAACGAGCTGGACGCTAGAACAATTGTCCTGGACTACGAATGGGAAGTAGCACAATCACAACTAACGCCCGTCAGTCTGTTTTCGTGACCCAACTTTCTTCGCACAATAACAGCAGCAGAAGTCGATGCCGAGCCCAGCACACATGCAGAGAGAGAGAGAGAGAGAGCTTTTCGTCCCCCCTGTAAATGGAGGGGGACTGGCCTCGAGCGTATAGGCTCATGCAGCCAGGGGATGTGTGTAGCGAAGGTAGCGGCGTGGCGCGAGAGTTCAAAATAAGGTGCGAAAGGACCGCGACTTGAGCCTCCGTAAAGGGCGACGGGGACCCCATGGGGCGGCGTCCCGGAAACTGGGGCTGGAGAGCAGTGCCATGAGAGCAGCCAGCGCTGCCAAGGCCGGTGAGGAGGTGGGGTTGGCCCGGCGAGTCTGCTTGGGGACAGCCTTCAGGGTGGAAGTGCGGACCCCGCCTGGCTCGGCGGGAAGGTCCCGGGGCCGGAGAGGGCAGGCCCGCGAAGAGGCGACGTGGGCCCCCTGGCAGTTGTCGCAGCGGGGCGGTACGTTCCGCCGCGAACAGATGGATGTAGAGTGCGCCCCAGCACACTGTTGGCAGACCGCGGAGGCCGCGGAGCATGACGAGGAGGTGTGCCCGAAGGCCATACAGCGAAAGCACTGTTTGGCCCTGGGCGCACGCCGGCGCCGGGGGCGGCGTCGACGCGGGCGGGCTGGGGGCGCTTGTCCTGAGAGAGGGGGACATCCAACGCAGCACTGGCAGTCGAGGGCTCACCCCGACCAGGGTCCGAATGAGCAGTGGCGCTGGCCTCAGGGGCCGCTGGCTGAAACAGCACCAGCTGGGTGCCGTCAGGGTAGTAGACGCCGACGAAGATGGGCGCGTCGCCCACCTTGACTCCGCGCACGAGGAGGTGGAGGGCGGTCTCCAGGGTGGCTTGAATGGCGAC
>NW_026268005.1:12241-14742 GCF_000697945.3 Frankliniella occidentalis | reverse complement strand
CTACTCCATCCGCCCGTAAGGCGCCACGGAGTCCGCTCTTATAAGCCCGGAATCAGCGCCTGTCAGGGAACTGCCAAGCACCTTTAATTTCAGTTCCAGGTAGGCTGGAACGGTCCCCCTCTGCTCGGCGCTTTGACCCGGCGATCTATCAGCGCGGTGCTGGTGGTGGGCACCAACGCCAACGGCGACAATCTTATTGGAGGCCTTGAGCCTTGAAGTGAATTTGCCACTCTGAATCCTCCTGTTAAACTGACAGGAAATAATAAAAAATAGGAGTTTGACTCATAACACTTGGTTCTGTGTTGTATTTTTCCCTACATGGGAGGCTCTCAGGCTACGTATAGTCCTACAACCAGCATGGTTACGGCTGCCGAAATCAAACCGACTAGTTGCCTCTCTTTGACAAAAATTCGGACACTCCCTGCTCTTTCCCAGAGAAGCGAAAACCCCGCACTTCGCTCGGGCATCGCCTACAGGGTCGTGGCCCCTGCAGAGTGGGCGTAGGCAACCACGCAGGCCTTGTGCGTTGTACGGGACTGCCTGCACACCAGGCGCTCTAAGCGAAGCAGAGGTGAGAAACGGATCCATCCGAACAAGGTAATCCAGTTCCGCAGACCCAGAACAGGAAACGTGCTGGTCTGTTTAATGTATACTGCGGCGCTGCTTGGGCAGGTAAGACATATGTAGACTACCACAAGCCGGATGGCTGGTCTTTTCGCAGACAGCCTCCCCCAAATAGTCAATTACTTTACTACAAGACTTGGAGCGAAACGAGCTGGACGCTAGAACAATTGTCCTGGACTACGAATGGGAAGTAGCACAATCACAACTAACGCCCGTCAGTCTGTTTTCGTGACCCAACTTTCTTCGCACAATAACAGCAGCAGAAGTCGATGCCGAGCCCAGCACACATGCAGAGAGAGAGAGAGAGAGAGCTTTTCGTCCCCCCTGTAAATGGAGGGGGACTGGCCTCGAGCGTATAGGCTCATGCAGCCAGAGGATGTGTGTAGCGAAGGTAGCGGCGTGGCGCGAGAGTTCAAAATAAGGTGCGAAAGGACCGCGACTTGAGCCTCCGTAAAGGGCGACGGGGACCCCATGGGGCGGCGTCCCGGAAACTGGGGCTGGAGAGCAGTGCCATGAGAGCAGCCAGCGCTGCCAAGGCCGGTGAGGAGGTGGGGTTGGCCCGGCGAGTCTGCTTGGGGACAGCCTTCAGGGTGGAAGTGCGGACCCCGCCTGGCTCGGCGGGAAGGTCCCGGGGCCGGAGAGGGCAGGCCCGCGAAGAGGCGACGTGGGCCCCCTGGCAGTTGTCGCAGCGGGGCGGTACGTTCCGCCGCGAACAGATGGATGTAGAGTGCGCCCCAGCACACTGTTGGCAGACCGCGGAGGCCGCGGAGCATGACGAGGAGGTGTGCCCGAAGGCCATACAGCGAAAGCACTGTTTGGCCCTGGGCGCACGCCGGCGCCGGGGGCGGCGTCGACGCGGGCGGGCTGGGGGCGCTTGTCCTGAGAGAGGGGGACATCCAACGCAGCACTGGCAGTCGAGGGCTCACCCCGACCAGGGTCCGAATGAGCAGTGGCGCTGGCCTCAGGGGCCGCTGGCTGAAACAGCACCAGCTGGGTGCCGTCAGGGTAGTAGACGCCGACGAAGATGGGCGCGTCGCCCACCTTGACTCCGCGCACGAGGAGGTGGAGGGCGGTCTCCAGGGTGGCTTGAATGGCGACAGAGCCATCCACAGGCCCATATTGCCGACCACAGCGTATTTCAACTGTGAATCGCGTGATTGCCGAAGCGACCAATACAGAGGGCCGGGACGGTGGGCCCACCTGACATGCCATGTCTGGACAGAGGTGCGTTGGCTGGCCCGGGCGGCATGGCTCGGAAACAGCGGCTCGGAAGCCAACCGACGCGGTGACAGTGCCGGGCGAGGGCGGCGTAGCTGACCAAGTGAACGAGCGACTCGGAGGCGTCCGCCACACGCGACGCACCTCGAACACAGTCCTGTTAAAGAACTCGAACTGACATCTATCGGAGCCAGTCAGTTCCCGATGACGGGCCCGGATACGGCCCGTAAGGCAACTCTCCAGGTGAGCATACTCCGGCAGGAGGGAATATGCCAACAACACGAAACCAGCATCGGTCGGTGAAGGCGAGGTCTTGCACTTCTTCGTGGAGTCGGCGCGGTCGCTGGAAAAGCGCCGACGGCGTGAAGTCTTGAGATCCATGTACAGGGGGAAGGCAGGGGGGGGGGGGCACACGCACCGCTTACGCACACAACCGTTCGCCACCGCTCCTAAGCGCGATCTCTCCCACACATGCAGCCACTTGCGATTTCCTCCAATGAAAAGGGTATAATTTAAAAGTTGAAATTCGAATGGAAAAAGACGCAGTAGGAACACAGAACGGAATGGGCATGTTAATTACAGCATCTGCAAGTGGGAATACCCTTCCCGTCAGTTACCATCTTTTCTCCAACATTCGCTCATCTGCAGGAAGACGCGTG
>NW_026268005.1:11569-12191 GCF_000697945.3 Frankliniella occidentalis | reverse complement strand
CACAAACATAACACAACATCATTCATTAAACCTACTGAAACAGATTCTGGAAGGGCATCAGATATGACACTGTCCCATTCCACACTAAGGTCTGAATTACTTACCCTAGCTATCACTTCATCATAATTAATTGACCCATCACTTTTTTCACAGGCAAAAATAACTTTGGTTAATTTCACAAAAAAAGATTGGCATTGACTGTTAATGTAGAGGAGCCCACCTCTGTCTACCTCCTTTGTCCACTCAGAGTCCGGATCAAAGTCCCCATCAGGTTTGTCAATTAAAACTTTAGTTCTTAAAACACTGGCAACACTCTGCCATGTCTGAATTTTATTTGACCTCTTCGCTATTTTTAAATACCCTCTCATGATGGAGCCAGCTATGTAATAAATGACCTGCCTATCCTCCTTATCCGGCTCCTTGCCTCCAGGTGGCTGCTGCTGTCGCCTGGGCAAGTTGTTGCGGAAAGTCTTTGTAATAAATTTAATAACATTTACATTAAAGTTTAACAAAAACTCCAGAATAAATTGAGAGAGTACATCTCTTTCAAACAAATCAAGAAGTTGAAGCCCTTTCAAGTATCCATCACACAGTTCAATATTTGTAAGCATTTCTTCTAGTT
>NW_026268005.1:5136-7349 GCF_000697945.3 Frankliniella occidentalis | reverse complement strand
AAGCAAATGTGATATTTTTAAGACAACAAATCACTCACAAATTGGCCCTATCAGCCCTAAATGATACCTTTGCTTCTCTTCTTTTTTGGCTCAGCGAAATGATCTATTATAAAGATTGAAACAAATATAAACAAACAGCTCTTCATATCTTGCTTGATCCCCTGATGGACTGGGGGACACTGAGTCTTGTATTAAAGCACAAGCACCTGTCAGAAATTTAACTTATTTTGTATTTCCCTTATTATTAGGTGTATCTTAATTTACGTCTAAATTTAAAGAAAATGTATTTGTGTTTGTTGCAGTTTTACCTTGGGCCATGCAGCCAGGGTATGCCACAGTCACAGGCCCACTGTCTGGACAAGCAGCTAAAAAGACTTTCCAAGAGGTGGAAGACCAGTGTGGCAACTGCTTCGTGCACAAGAAGGACCTCAGGATGCTATTGCCGTGTTCCCACATGCCAATCTGTATTGATTGCCTGAAGACTGCATCCAGGACACAGCAGCATCTGCGATGCTACAATTGCAGGCAGCCTGTCACTGAAACAATTAGTGTAAGCAAAGTTTCTCCTAAATTTTAATTCCTATTTTCAGTGCTAAAACTTCCCTTTGTCTCAGACTGTGTTTGTTCTATTGTTGTTCATGTTGGTATATGGTTGATCTACTCAATCATTGTTTTTATAAATTTATTACCATTTGGTTGAGTTTTAAATTGACTCAGTAAAACTTGAGGATGTAGCGTCTTCTGGATCTGTCATGAATCCCTCTCTGTGCAATATGCTAGTTCTTGTGCTCAAGTGGGAGGTGACATTAATTTTTCCTTTTTTTGTTTTAGGCTCTGCTGCTGCGAAGGCTTTATACCAGCCCTGCATCGCTGCTTTGTTTGCTCTATACCAGGGTTGTCTGGGAGTGTGGAGTTGCCAGCCTGCTTTATATGGGCATGATGGAGGGCCTTCTCGGTCCGTCTTCTGGTGTCCCCGTTCATGGCAATGGTAAGTAGGATATTTTTGATCTTCTGTGTTTGCTCACACTGGTTGCCTGGATTATTAATAATCTTCGTTGCCACAGGACCCCATTACTGGAACAACCCACCTTCTGCTCAGTTTGGTGTCGGCCTTGGCTCACCCTCAACCTCTACGACTGCAGCTGGTTAGTTATCAGTTGCAGATTCTTAAATTTTACTAATTCGTCTTAATCTATGCTCGTAATCAATTGAATTTTTTTCCCCAGATCGTTCTGTGAAAAGGCCATCATCAGCACGTTCAATGGGAGGTAAAGGCAAAAGGCCAGGAGATGAAGGTGAACCCGCTAGTGGCCCCTTTGACTACAGCTGAGCTTCCAGGAAAGAACTGATCCAGACTATGATATCCCTCCCAATGATGTGCTGTGCTGTGATAATTGTGGTTTACATATTATATAACAGCTTCCTGCCTGGTTATAAGGTGAGTTTGTTTTTATAAATTCATTACCGTTTGGTTAAGTTTTAAATTGAGACAGTAAAACTTGTGATTATAGCGTCTTCTGGTTCTGTCATGAATCCCTTTCTGTGCAATATGCTAGATTTTGTGCTCAAGTGGGAGGTGACATTTATGTTGCATTTTTTGTTTTAGGCTCTGCTGCTGTGAAGGCTTTATACCAGCCCTGCATCGCTGCTTTGTTTGCTTTATACCAGGATTGTCTGGGAGTGTGGAGTTGCCAGCCTGCTTTATATGGGCTTTGTATGGGCCTTGGAAAAGTGTTCGGCTTGTAGTATTACACCAACAAAGTATGTTAGATGTATTCGTGCTACAGCTTTTGGTGATGCACATTAAGTTGCGGTAGACTCTTCCACACCCTGTATTGCTGCTTTGTTTGCTCTATACTGGGCTTGTCTAGGAGTGTGGAGTTGCCAGCCTGCTTTATCTGGGCTTGACTTGAGGGTTTTTGACTGCGCTTGCGAGTAGTTGAGTCCAAAGTTTACCCTCATCTTTGAAATCCCTGCTTCATTAAGATGCCTGATCAAGGATCTCAAACGCTCTAGTTGTATGCTCACTCTGCCCCAGCTGTGAGGAACCCTTCCAACGAAACGCAACAGCTTCTTGCCTGGTTATAAGGTGAGTTTGTTTTCATAAATTTATTACCATTTGGTTAAGTTTTAAATTGAGACAGTAAAACTTGTGAATGTAGCGTCTTCTGGTTCTGTCATGAATCCCTTTCTGTGCAATATGCTAGTTCTTG
>NW_026268005.1:3468-4588 GCF_000697945.3 Frankliniella occidentalis | reverse complement strand
TAATAATCTTCGTTGCCACAGGACCCCATTACTGGAACAACCCACCTTCTGCTCAGTTTGGTGTCGGCCTTGGCTCACCCTCAACCTCTACGACTGCAGCTGGTTAGTTATCAGTTGCAGATTCTTAAATTTTACTAATTCGTCTTAATCTATGCTCGTAATCAATTGAATTTTTTTCCCCAGACCGTTCTGTGAAAAGGCCATCATCAGCACGTTCAACGGGAGTTAAAGGCAAAAGGCCAAGAGATGAAGGTGAACCTGCTAGTGGCCCCTTGACTACAGCTGAGCTTCCGGAAAGAACTGACGCAGACTATGATATCCCTCCTAATGATGTGCTGTGCTGCGATAATTGTAGTTT
This sequence comes from Frankliniella occidentalis, assembly GCF_000697945.3. Lineage (NCBI taxonomy): Eukaryota > Metazoa > Arthropoda > Insecta > Thysanoptera > Thripidae > Frankliniella > Frankliniella occidentalis. The sequence goes on along the minus strand of NW_026268005.1, from coordinate 4,230 downwards.
ATATATTGGTCGTTTCGTTGTTATGCCATGTGGGCACTATGGTTTTTGCCACAGATGCCTCTTAAGTGAAAAGGGACAGGCTTCCAAGGCAAATCGTCCTGAAAAGTGTTTGGCTTGCAGTGTTACACCAACAAAGTATCTTAGATGTATTCGTGCTACAGCTTTTGGTGATGCACATTAAGTTGCGGTAGATTCTTCCACACCCTGTATTGCTGCTTTGTTTGCTCTATACTAGGCTTGTGTAGGTGCTTGCCTTTTTTTTATTTTAATGTATCTTCTTTTTAATTGTTTTTTCTTTTTCTCCCTTTAACTGTTTTGTCGTAACTTTTCTTCGAAGTAATTTCTAGTTTAGTTTGTAGCTTCAAGCTACTAACTTTCTATTGTTTTGGGATTCTCCGTCCGAGTGGGGTTCAAAAGTTTCTCCTAAATTTTAATTCCTATTTTCAGTGTTTAGTCTTCCCTTTGTCTCGAACTGTGTTTGTTCTATTGTTATTCATGTTTGTATATGGTTGATCTACTCCAGCTTGTTCATTTTGCTATATGAGTCACATGACAGTTTTGTATTCTTGTGCTCTTGTTGTGCTGCTATATGCTGTAGCTTGTGAGCTTAGACTGAATTGCTAAAGTGTTGTCACTTTGCCTTAAATCGCGTGAATGGAGAAGCCTCTCGTAAATTTTAATTAATATTTTCAGTGTTAAAACTTCCCTTTGTCTCGAACTGTATTTGTTCTATTGTTATTCATGTTTGTTCATGGTTGATCT
>NW_026268005.1:0-2900 GCF_000697945.3 Frankliniella occidentalis | reverse complement strand
TAAAATGTAAACCAAAGTTTTGCTGCGGACCTCTGATTTTTCAAAGAGAATTAGTACCCTATTCTACACTATTTCTAATCTGTAGTAACAAAACATAATAGTTAATAATCTGGAAGACAAACAGAAACAAGGACTTCTCTTCTTGGATATTTTTGAAAATTAAGAGGAGTTGCACAGAGAGCTGGCTCAGGACCCATCTCGTTGGAAGATTTCAATGTGTTGCTGTTGAAAGTGCAGAAGAAACCGGAACTTTCAAAGGCCTCACAGTATTGTAATTATTTGCTCGCAAAGATGTAAGTTACATTTGCATAGGTCAAAAGATGTTGGGCAAAACAGGAACCCTTTGGGAAAAGATAATTTAGTTACGTTACAGAGTCTTTCATAGTTATATATGGCTCACTTTCAACAAGATAGACCTTAAGTTGTCTCTGAAATTTCATAGGCTTATCAATATTTTGTTTAAGGCAATCTGGAAGACAATTGAAGAACTTGGCTCCCATATGGAGAGGATTGACTTTCACCACATTATTTTTTGGTGTGTCTACATGATATTTCATGTTGCTCCTTGTCTGACAGGCATGGAAAGCATTAACTTTTTTAGACTGTTCAGGGTAATTAAACATTGAAGCATGTCTGGCCACACTGAACGTAGTGGTTGTCATTAACAAGATTTAATGTTTGCTCTTTAATCTCAAGGAAAATGGAAATGGCGACTACAAACATGTAATAGAAATAGAACTCTAAATTTCCTGGAATTATCCCATGTTAAGAGAATTACTGGCAGAAAACAAGGCTACTGAGGTAATAAGAATATTATGATCTGTAAATTTTACACTGAAACAGTTGGCACAAACAAGTGGTTGGTGAACTGAAAAAATAATTTAGTATCCAAAATCAAGCACTAAGTGTAATAAATAAACATCAGAGAGGTGTGTCCTATAGTGGCCTCTTTAAGGACTACTCCAGGAATTTTCATGTTCCAATCTATATTACACACCAAATCCAATTGAAGAGCTACTCGTGAAGATCTTAGATACCCATCAAAACAACAGGAAGAAGTCTGATGTTTAACTGACATCTACAGGCGTGCTTCCTCAAAGAGAAATCCGACTCAGACTGGCAGCAAAATGATAAGTAGCTAGCCACATAGGATTAAAAGTGCCAAGACACTTAAGTAATTCAAAACATAAAGAAGATACTTGATTAATAAAGAACCCTATGTCAGCAAAATTTATCTACTCAAACTATTAGTTACAGATGTGATTTCAAAACTGAAAATCACCCCATAAAGCCTTAAATTGTTCCAAGTTGAGACCATCATGTCTATGGAACCCTATGCTCAAAGGCTGCTTCAGTGTTCCTAACATGTAGGATGGTCACCACCAGGAATAAATATCTTGAACATAAAAAACCCCCAAAAAACAAGGCTAACAGCAGGTACAACTCATTTTACCACTTCTACGTTGCTGTCCATTGCACGCCCTGCTGCTTATTGCAATTGCATCAAAAGCCAGATTAACATGGAGCAATCTCCCTTCTCCAGCCTATTCATCACCCTGGTCCAGCAGTAATGAGGTACTCTGTCTTCACATGGCAAAACCAAAATTATTTCAGAATCCAAGTAGTAAATGTGTGACAACTCATACAAAACTCTCTCAGCATTCCATTCTTATCCATCACAAGCACTTTACTAAGCCTGCATCATATTTCACTTCCATACCAATGTCATTGCACATAGAACATTAAAATTACTACTGTACAAAAACTTAGTGACATTCTTTCCTCCAAGCAATTTTACCAGACCTGTGACTCTTTTGCTGCACGTCAGTTCTAGTTTACCAGTAACAGAAAAAACCCACTACCTCCACAAGATGCAATGGGGACCAAATGGCCCCGGGACACTTGCTACATAGATATCTCATCAACTCTTAAATTTTTAGCCTTGTATTCCCTTTTGTGGTGACCCCTTCTGTCTGGAATAGCAAGAAAACCCTTTGAGGAATGAGTCAGAGCACTATCAATCCAGGAATCACAAATGCAGAGAGTATTCTTAAACATTGTCTTGCACACTGCTTTTTTAGGGAGACCATTGAGAGTGAAGAAAAATTTTCTACTTGACTGCTTTGCCTTTTTACTTTGCAATCCAGCAGATTTTCTTTTGGGAAGGCTCACTTCAACTGACCTAGAAATGAATTCCCATTGCTTCTCATGATCCTTCAAGTCCCAGAACATTTTAAAAATCTCCAACCGGTTGGCCTCTGTTACTTTAGGAAGTACACATCTCTTGCAATACTCGCTACATGAGGGTTTCACAAAACGCCCATGTTTTACTTTCCCTCTGGAAGTAATGTGAGTCACTCCAGCGTTGAGGGCAATTTTGGCTGCAGAGCTCATCAGCTGGGAACGGCTCAATGTCGACAGTTGCACAGCTGGATATGTTGACGATTTCTCCTGGATTTGACATCTGTTCCCATTGAGCACTGATGACGCTGCAAAACAATTGATTAAGTTTAATATCGCCACTCATGTTGATTCATTAAGCAATGAAGACAAACTCACCATCGATTGAAGGTTGACCAAGAGTACTGCGTGGCTTGGGAAAGTTGTGAATGAGCTGTTGCTGGACACGGCAGAGATCGGCCGCTTCGAAAATTTCATCCCAACAAAAGGATAAGGAGTCCGCTGTAGTCAAATCAATAAAGTCAGCACAAAAGAAGACAGGGTTACGAGGGAAAAGGAATAAAATTAAGCAGGGCCATAGATCCAAGGGTATCATAACCTTTACGAGACACCTGGGCCCCTTGAAAACTAATAAGGCCGGATAGCACTTACAAGAACAAGCGGCCTCCGCGTGGACGAAGGATGCATCTGAAGACACAGACATCTTCCCCGGCTACGAC
>NW_026268004.1:40294-41579 GCF_000697945.3 Frankliniella occidentalis | reverse complement strand
TCCAAGTTAAACAAGTTAAGTCGGTGCCCCAACCACGCACAGACCAGTAAAAGCCAACCAAATTTTCTGCTTTTTCCTAGCCCTCAACTTATGTCCACTTTGTAACTGTCCTTGCCATATTCTCCCTTTTGGCCACAGTAAGCGAGATTCTTCAACACTCGTTACTGAGTTTCCAGCACGAACGACGGGGACGTAAGGAGAGACTCGCGCCATTATTTTCTTAACTTATTTTGGCTTATGTTTCCTTAACCTATGAATACAGTCTGCATATTTGAAATTTGCTGTGTAAAAGTTTTTTGTGTTTCAATAAAATACCTGACAATTAAAAAGAGAGAAAAGACTGGTTTGGCATGCAAAGTGACTGGTGCCCCAGCCTCGCACCCGCCTGTGAAAGCCAACCAAATCATTTGCTTTCTCCATACAATTTAATTTGGTGCTATTTCCCTTTCTCCCTTTGTTCCAGGCGATTTCACTGAACGGACGATATTAGATTTCAATCAGTCATATTCATTAGCCCTTACAGATGCTGTTAATTCTCCCAGCATACCGGCAATAATGCGATAGTGAAGGTATATCACACTGTCAACAGTTATCTGTATCTCCTCCACGTGACCATAATCTATCATCTGACTTATAAGTCCTCTGACAGAGCGCCACTCCAATCCTAGAGTGTCAATAAGTTGTTCGTAAATTCTTCTAAGGGGGACACCAGTATCACCTCCATTTCTTAGGAGACCAAGAATATATGATGCTTCGGACCGAGGCATCATATGCCCCATCTTATAATTCGATCTGCAAAAAGCAGCAGATTCTTGACTCAGACTTGTGATCCAAGTAGGACCGCTCTCTGACCCTCTGCAGCAGCTAAAAAAGAGAAAAAATAGAATGAAATTCCAATGACTAAATTTCGCCACAAATAATACACACCATTAGCCCATCGCGTCTCTCAGGGCGGAGTGATAATATTTCCGTAATGGCAGTTCCGAAACCAACTCTGATGCTTGAAAGGAAACCACCTTCTTTCATTTGCACTATAACGGCATCAACCTCGAACTGGGAGTGTCCCTGCCGAACTAAATCCTCGATTATTTTTGACTTAGAAGAAAATTCCGATCCTTTCAAAATCTGAAAGATTTTAAAGGATACCGGAATGTTTTCCATTGTAAGCAGGCTGATTGTCAGCGGGCTGCCACTCGGGATCTTCCGACCGCTCCGCGGACCACCCCGATCTCTAAGCTGATCGCCACTCAGCTGCAATCGCTGCCAATCTCTGACCGTAATATCC
>NW_026268004.1:38656-39595 GCF_000697945.3 Frankliniella occidentalis | reverse complement strand
TGCAAACTGCGCGGTTGCTCTTTGTAAGGCATACCTCCAAGTCTTCAAGACGGGCGGCGCGACGTCGAGTCCGAGAACAAGAAACGTCACACACCCGCCGCTTTTGGCAGAACGTCTGGAGGCTGTCTAGCGCACGAAGGCGCTCTCTGGCTATCCTTTATAAGACGTACCGCTAGGCAGAGTGCTTTCTATTTACGGGGGAAGCGGTGAAGCGACCACCCTGAGGATTTTAAGAGTACCACGCTTGCGCGCGGAGACTCCAATCTCGCTCTGTCGTAAACGACAGAACAGTCTGGTCTTTGAGTTTGGTCAACCGACCCTCAGTCAGGTGTGGCCCAGGAACAAGTCCTAGGGCCGCAATGTGCGTTCGAATTGTCGATGTTCATGTGTCCTGCAGTTCACATGGCAACGCGCAATTAGCTGCGTTCTTCATCGACCCACGAGCCAAGGGATCCACTGAAATGGTTTGTATTTTTTAAAACATTTTGAAGCCGGCGGAGTGCGTCGCGTGAGCGAGCTCTCGTGTACGGCGACAAGCAGTCAAGCGGAATACTTCCGAAATAAATTGGAGTCCACCAGCGAAAAAAAAAAAAAAAAGTCGATGAGACGCGACGCGCCTCATTTTCTCTGTGTGACTTCTTTCTTTCTCTGTACGCTGTTAGCGCAGTTTTAAACTCCCAAACCATCAAGTCGCCTATTACACCACCGGAGTGGAGGCATGGGTTAGACGGTATGTTGTGACCACCGGGTCGCGTCGGCGCGGATATGGAGGGGCTCTCGCCGCTCCACCGCATTACTATCAGCTCACCGGCAAAGAAGGCGACGCCCGCACTCTGAAATCAAAGCACTGGTCGAGCGAGGCGTACGCACTTCTGTAGGGTGTTTAGCGTCCGATACCGACACTTCATCTGGCCTCCCTGTTTTGGGCCATCTCCCGGT
>NW_026268004.1:31951-37896 GCF_000697945.3 Frankliniella occidentalis | reverse complement strand
TTTCAAATCAAAAAGTTGTTTAGTCATCGAGGTTGTCGATACTGACTAGATCAAACTCCCCACACACCAGTGCAGTAAAAAAGGTATCTTGAAGATCACCCCGGATATTGTACTGAAAGCTTTGCCCGAATGACGTACCATGAGGAACGGTAACGATGGCACGCTCGAGATATCCGGCTGTGAGCATCTCCCTCAACAGAGATCTGACAATACCTGCTTCAAATCCTTCTTGAACTAGTGCATCAACGATGTCACTCTCTAGGTGGGGGGACATGTCACTCAGATGAGCGTAAATTTGGAATGCCGTTTTGTTGGCTTGCTCCATTATTGCTCAAAGGAGCCTTTAAAAAGGCTTTTTCTCTCTCCAGGTGTCAACGCAAGTAAAACTATTACTCACAGACTAAAGCTTAAAACAACACGCAGTTTTTTTATAAGAGTTTCGCTTGGCCTTTGCTTCGCAGCCGACAGCACAGGTACACAGAGTAACAAGTACAGACTCACAGACTGGCACGCAAAGTGAACAGCACAGACGACGGGGACGTGGAAACTCAGATCTGTGCCACTATTCGAAACAAAATTTAATTTATTAACAGTAATTGACAAACATAAAATTATTTTAATCTGCTCTCGATTAAATCAAATGGCACAATTTTTAAATTAAACAATCATTTCCTTGATTCACATTTTTTTTAACGCTTTAAATTTTTGATTTTTTTCTTTTTAACAATTTTTGATTTTGGTTTTAAAGGAACAATTTTTTTACTCTCGATTAAATCAAATGGCACAATTTTTAAATTAAACAATCATTTCCTTGATTCACATTTTTTTTAACGTTTTCAATTTTTGATTTTTTTCTTTTTAACAATTTTTGATTTTGGTTTTAAAGGAACAATTTTTTTACTTTTGTTCGTCAAACTTCTTGCCCTATCATCGAGTTCACAGTCACGTTTCAAAATTACTTTTGGAGACAAGCATAGTTTGACATCTTGCTCTGTATTCTGCATTGCTTCTTTTTGCATGTTTTCGATGTAAGGATCTCTGACAAGACGAACAAAAGGGACCATTTTTTTCTCGGCTTCCTCTCTAGCAGGTTCTCTAGCAGGTTGAGAACCAGGATCGTGTCCCAAACTCTCTTCAGCAAGCTGTTCCTCTTCGGGAGACGTCATAGGTTCTCCGTCGGGAGAAGGTGACGTTAACACCTCGGGAGAAGATGGCGGTAACACCTCCCTATTTGGTGTGAATGGTGTCAACGGCCTATAACCAGACTCATCTCTCTCGTCCTGAAGAGGAAGACTTGAGAACAGTTCATCGTTTTCATCAGTGAGATGAAAGGCACACACTGCATCCAATTGTAAATTTTCTGTCTCTAGCGAGACGCAGTTATCACTTGGCGAAGACATCTTTGAGGCAAAGCCGACAATACCAACACAGAGTGCTAGGTACAGACTCACAGACTTGCACTCAGAGATTAAAGCACAGTATTTTTGAAGTTTCTTTTGGCCTTTGGGTCAGCAAGCACACACTTGACAAACACAAAGTTTTCAGCACAGACGACGAGAACGTAGAAACTTTGTACTGCACTGTATCGTTAGCGGTCATTTCTTTTTTTGTGCAGCTCGACTAAGCAGCACGTCTAAGAGGTGCCCCAGCCCCGCACCCTCCAGTGAAGGCCGTCCACCAATGCTGCCTCCTCCCTTCTGAAAATGGATAAGGAATAATTATTTGTCGTTATCCAAGTTAAACAAGTTAAGTCGGTGCCCCAACCACGCACAGACCAGTAAAAGCCAACCGAATTTCATGCTTTTTCCTTAGCGTCAACTGATGTCCAGTAAGCTTGTAACCGTTCGTGCATTATTCCTCCTTTTGGCCACAGTAAACGAGATTTTGCAACACTCGTTATTGTGTTTCCAGCACGAACGACGGGGACGTAAGGAGACACTCGCGCTATTATTTTCAGATGTTATTTTGCCTTATGAATGAGTTTAAATTCTTCTGAACCATCATGTAAGTGTAAAAGTTGTAGTTTGGACTTGAATAATTATTTTTAATCTTAACCTATCGAGGCAATCTGCATATATCAAAGTTGCTGTGTAAAAGTTTTTTGTGTTTCAATAAAATACCCTTGACAATTAAAAAGAGGAAAAAGACTGGCTTCGCATGCAAAGTAACGCGTGCCCCAGCCTCGCACCCGCCTGTGAAAGCCAACCAAATTATTTGCTCCCTCCTTACAATTTAATTTGCTGCTATTTTCCTTTCTCTCTTTGTTTCAGGCGATTTTACTGAAAAGACGATATTCAAGTTGTGGCACTCCGTACCACCGGAGGCACTTCCGACCACCCGGATCAGTAAGCCAACCGCCACTCTCTTCAACACGGCTTTTGTCCCGTCCAGGTTGGCCAGCTAGCTTAAACAGTTTTTTTTTTCGGCTCCTCTTAGCTACCGCTGAAGCGGTATTTCCAGCACCAACTACGAGGAAGTGGAAGCCATCTGGTGCCAAAAATGTTTCTATGATGAGCGCCTCGACCGGGCGACAACGTGAGCGTGTTCTCGCACGACCAAGGAGAAAAGTGCTCAATCGATCACAACAACAACAAAGATGACGACTGCGTCTAAAGAATATTCTAATCTGTCTGAGTATCTGAAGAACAACCCTAGGGCAAGGGCAAGGTGGCTCTAGGGCACGCAAATGCAGATGGTGTAAGGGCCGAAACCCTCATAAAGGCCCAGAGTTCTAGGGGTATGCCCGCCCCGTGTATTGGTGTATTGTTTTGTTTTTGGCTCCTCTTAGCTACCGCCGAAGCGGCATTTCCAGCACCAACTACGAGGAAGTGGAAGCCGTCTGGTGCCATGTATTTCTTGTTGTTGTTGATGTTGTTGTGTGTTAAAGTTATTGAATCCAACGGGATGTGTTGACATATCTGTGTGATGTGAGCAACCGTGCAGGGAGCCTGAACGGTCTCCTTTTTTGTAAGAATGCCTTAACCTTGCATTCTACGGTGAAAGCCGAACAACTTCTTCATTGCTTTCGAATAATGACAACTAACAGGTCACCCAAGGGTTCCGACGAAACTGATCATAAGGTAAAGATTGAAAAACAAACGGTTCCTGTTCCTTTATTTTTTACAAAGATTTGCGTTAATAGTTCTTTACAGGCTAACATGCTTTAAAAGTTCTTTACCTTTATACATGCTTTTAAATGTCTCTTCCGTTTGCCAACTCCACAGGAGAAGGCAACGCGAAGAAACTTGCGCGTTCCGATCGCCATTATGAAAATATCACGCACAACCCCTAAAGTCTTCATCTTGAAAAGTGCACCACGGTGTCTTATCTGAATATCGGCCGCCCTTGTCTTCTTGCATTTTATTTGAAACACCTGTAAGTAAACATTTGTAAATTAAAGCGGTCGTAGAAGTGGACAATAAAACACATGCTATTTTGTTGTTGCAGCACAACAGGAAAGCGTGTATTCACATGTCCACAAAGCTCAACTATGACAGGACATGTCGTGTGCCCCAACCTCGCACAACGACGGTGATGGCCATCCACAAAACTGCCACCTCCCAGACTTTTTTTTTCTTTTTTTATTTTTCTGATGTATTTAACAAAATTCTGATTTCTTTTACAAAAATACTAATACAAAACTCAGTTATGTAAAGTTAAGGTACAAGTAATAATTACAAAACACAATACAACTTAAATAATTAATAGACCATGTCAGTGTCGAACGCGTCGTCAGCATCATCTTCTTTGTTATCCTTAGGAGCCTCTTCATCAGCCTCTGCTGTGACGGTTGCTGCAATGGAAGCAGCCTCGAGCTGCTTATCATTCACCGGATCAAAGGGCAAGCCTGGAAAGTCCAGCAACAGAAACAAAACTTGTGTTCATACCAAGTGTTTAATGAATGGTGGTCGGGTGGAGAGCACTACTAGAAGAAAATCTTACCAATTTGCAGAAATCTTTGGGCAGCCAGCGCATGCTCTTGCGTTCGTCGGTTGTCGTAGCGAATCCGATGTTCCTCTTAAGCCCTGATACATATTCTCTTGCCTTGTCCTCCGGCATGTATTCAAGTAGAGGGCCCAGAATATCATGCTCGCTATAGGGGCCTCTGCCACCCCCGCCGTATACAGCCTGCACGGAACCTAATTGGGAAATCTTGCAATCAGGGTGCGCCCGCACCCCATGCACGCTCCACCTTTGCGATACTATATCTTCGCATTCGAAGCAAAAGGGGTTAGGGCAATTTTCCGAGGCATTCTGTCGAAAAATCCTTAACTGGAAAAAAAATCATTCGTTACGTCCTGCCTTTAACATTGTCAAAATGTTTTAAACAGTTTTAGTACTTACACCTGCCTGTCGCGCCTTCTGAATAACGCTTGGCGTACGACGGATGTTTCTCTTTTCCCCTGAAGCCGGTGGGGCGGGCCTAAACGCCTTGTTGGGAATGCTTATCGAAACAGAATTTTCGGACGATTCCAAAACTTCACACACCACTTTTCTTGGCTTCCTCGGTGTTGGTGTCTTGCGGGGGGTTACAGCGCCGCTGCTTCCACCTTTGTCCTGCGGTGTCCACTCTTCCTCGCGACTTGCACCTCCTGAGTGTGGAGTCTGCGCCTCAGCGCTTTGCACAACCTCTTGCGTCTTCTTGCTCTGGGGCTTTGGTGTCGTCGGACCTTTGCTTGCAGACCGCTCTCTTTGCCTGTCCATAGCACCTTGTCTCTTCTTGTGCGCTTCTTCGGATACACTCAACCTTCGGTGCTCTCTGCTCTGCTCCTTTCTCAATCTCTCTTCTTTCTTTCTTGCTTCTTCCTTTAATTTGGCACGAGGAGTTGTAAGAGTGTCAGTGATATTCTCTTTTACTCTCTTGCGCACCTCAAACAATTTTTCCTGCACATCTGGTTGCACGGCCTTAGCTTGTTTTCGTGCAATTCGTTTTAAACCTGACTTTCCTGTGCCAGTCAGAACAGTAGGAGCCGTACGCTTCCTTGAACATTGAGCCTGCACAAAAAACTGCATCAGACAAAGCAATGCCACAAAATAAACGTAGTAAATCAAGACGACTTACCATAACTTCTCCGAGCGAAAGGTCTATATTCTGGCCCGTTGCCATAGATACTTTTGCACTTGTCTGTTTTGCCTCAGCACTGACTTCGCAAGTGCTAACACTTCCAAATGACAGGTGAACCTGATTCAAAGCTGCAAACATAAAGATCTGTAAGCCATTTGACCATGGCTAGTGGATCGGAAATATTATAAGAAAAAGGCTTACGTGGTGGACTGGATGCTTTAAAAAGATCCGATATGATGTTGTCATACTCGCGTTGAGGCAGCGTGCTTACATCAATACTATCAAGGATATGATCAATCTCCTGACTGACCGTCATCGCCTCATCTCCACCATCAGTAGTAACTTCCGTAATGGAAGGAACACCCACTTCTTCACAAACTTCGTCCATTATATTAGGCATATTCATTTCCTGCAACAAAGAGAGGACGACATTGATTTGATATGCCCTTAACGTCGATGCCATCCATCCTAGAATTGCCCTGTCTTAAATGCTAGATTTATTCGTAACTATCGTAGCGAGACTTGCGCCCCAACCTCGCACAAGCCTGTGAAGGCCAGCCATACAGATGCCCTCTCCAGAAATATATTCCAGCCACGATATAAAGTTGCTCAAACCCCAGCGTTAACTCTCAACGAACACAACAACCGGCAAGACTGCCAACGACGGACTCCTCCGTCAGTCCAACCACCTCCACCCGACCCAGCGTTCGTGCGAACGCTCACCGTTCACTGCGAACGCTCAGCATACAGTGCGAACGCTGGACAGACAAGGCACCCCAACGCCCTATGCAGGCTATGTCCCAGCTCAGCCCAACCTCTGAGCGGCCCAGCGTTCTCGCGAACGCTCACCGTTCCAAGCGACCGCTAGGCGTTCATATGA
>NW_026268004.1:30391-31901 GCF_000697945.3 Frankliniella occidentalis | reverse complement strand
AACCAGCTACTAGATGGTTCGATTAGTCTTTCGCCCCTATACCCAGCTCCGACGATCGATTTGTACGTCAGAATCGCTACGGACCTCCATCAGGGTTTCCCCTGACTTCGTCCTGGCCAGGCATAGTTCACCATCTTTCGGGTCCCAACGTGTACGCTCTGGGTGCGCCACTTCTCAAAGAGAACGAGACGCCCCGGGGTTGCGGGCCGCCCGTGTAGGAACGACCATCACCCCTAAGCACCAGCACAAGTGCGTGGCCTTCACTTTCATTTCGCCTTTAGGTTTTGCAGAGCCCAATGACTCGCGCACATGTTAGACTCCTTGGTCCGTGTTTCAAGACGGGTCGGACGAGTATCGAAAGCAGAAGCGCCGCTGACCGGGTGCAGGCCTGTCCGAGTGTAGGCCGACACGGCCATCGAACGCATCCTCTGTGCGGCCTCTTCCCAAGTTTGATACCGTCGGGCGCCGATCAGGTCACCCCGGGTCCGTGCAAACAGCAACGCGGCACAAGGCCACGCTCCGGCGCGGGCTCCACCAGGGGCCAGTGAACGGAACATCCCAACGGGTCGCGACGTCCTACTAGGCGAGAAGTGCAGCCCACCGCACCAGACAGATCCCCCCAGGACGAGTGACGCCGTATGACCCGAACCGAAGCCCGAGCTGACGACGCCATCTGAACTAGGGCTGTGCGATATTCGGGAATACCGAAACGATATCGGTATTTTTTTTATACCGATGCTTCGGTATTTTAAATTTCTGCAATTCGGGAACGATATTTCGGTATTATCGAAATATCGAAAAATACCGATGGTTTGGAAATTTCGGTATTTCGGTATTTCGTTATTTCGGTATTTCCATAATACGAAGAATTTGGTACTCTGGCGGCCTGTTGGCGTCGAGAAGGGCTGCACGACGGGGCTTTGGGCACATCTGAGGGTCCACTACATTTTCGAGTACCTGGCCCTGAAGTTAACTGTTCAAGAAGACGCGGATGATGTCGACGTGCAGGGAGAGGAAGACGACCTCGCTTCGTCGATATCGTCGGTCGCGTCGACGGCGTCTTTCTCTAGCTCAGTGAGGTAGTTTCAAAGTGCCCAAATTGTTTCACTTCCTCGTCAGCTTCTCTGTTGTCGAAATTTTGATGCTTGGGTATTTCGATACTTCGGTATTCCGATATTTCGGTATTTCGATATTTTCGATACGGTATCGATACCCGATACCGACAAGTTACGGTATTTTTTTAATATCGAAGTTCGGTACTGAAATTTCAATACCGCACAGCCCCACTGAACCCGAGGGCCACCGGCACGGTAAGCTTGAATCTCACCATTCGGACTTTTCGAACTCGTCCGTTTACACCACTTCAGTTTCACGTACTCTTGAACTCTGTCTTCAAAGTTCTTTTCACCTTTCCCTCACGGTACTTGTGTGCTATCGGTCTCGTGGTCATATTTAGCCTTAGATGGAGTTTACCACCCACTTAAGTCTGCACTCTCAAGCAAACCGACTC
>NW_026268004.1:25843-30341 GCF_000697945.3 Frankliniella occidentalis | reverse complement strand
CCTCTCCACATCGGGGACCGTGCGTTGCCCTCCATTCGACAACATCGAGAGACGTGAGCCGCAAGCGGCTCACCTACAGCCCTCGCACATTCATTTTTACCATCAAGCCATTACTCCGGCGTGGGGATCGACACGTTTGGAACCCCTACCGTTGGGCTCCCGTGGACAATTCTATCGCCAAACTGACGCGTTGAATTGCTCGTGGATTCCACAGCCATACCGCAGGGAGGTGTGGACCAAGCCACGTGCCGTCCTTGCTGCATCGCCTAGAATGTCCTTTAGGTGTTTGTAGGACTTCGGGAAAAAGCCACCGCGGGCCCCGACCACAATGGGAAGATTTTTCACTTCCTCCACTAGAAGTGACTTCTGAATAGTGCTGAGAATTGGTTTGTACTTTTCCTCCTTCAGGAAGTAGGCACTCGCCAGGCTGTTTTTATGCTCGAAAGCCACAGTGACTTCCACGAGCATAGCTGTCTTGGTCCCCCTTTTCTGGATGACAAGGTCCGGTTTGTACAGCTTTTGACCTACACGATAGTGGGGTTCCGAGAGAACCTGGTACCCGTTACGTGAGAAGTCTGATGCCAGGACCTTACAGATTGCGTTGTGTCTCTCAATCCGCGCCCAGTGTGTTTGGGGACACCTCTGGAGCACGTGGTAGAGAGACTCACGCTCACCTCTGTTTCTGCAAGGTGGGTTCCTGCACTTAGCATCCTCGGCTTTTTTGAACGGGGCCCCGTTGGTCGGGAGCAGCCCTACCCGCAATTGGGCAGCGCTACAGTAATCCCTACCAGTCCAGGACTTCGGGGGCTCGTAAAGCCAGGTGCACTTGGCCGCAGAGCTCGTGGAGACGAGCCCGCTGCCTAAAGCTGTACTTGCCAGGTTTATTGCCATCTGATCATGGTACTGCTTCATCGTGTCCATCCCACCCGACATCTTCAGTAATCTCTGTTGAAGCCCCTTGATCGTTTGCGTCCTCGCTAGGCAAGCAAGTTGCGGATCAGTGGAGGCTTCCAGCTTCGCCAGCCTTTGCCCGTACAAAGTGGGTATAAACCGCCAGAAGCATGGCAGCCCGAAACCGCCCTTGCTCTGTTTCGCATAGGCTACAGCTGACGGCGCTGTTACTGGAAGATGCGTGGTGGTTTTGACGAATCTAAGGACGCACCTATCGATCCATCTCAACTTCCCCGCACGCACTTTTGGTGTTTGCAGGGAGTGGACTAGTCTCGGCAGCAGGTATGTGCGGAGGATTTCCATCTTCTGCCACGGTCGGAGGGCGGCTAGCCTCAAGCGTTCAAGCAACACCGTTATATTAGCGGCCGAAGGCGCAACGGATCCCCTGTAGTCATATTGCAGACCAAGGTACCCGAGCTGCGTCTCCGCATTCATACATGGCACGTCGACCCCACCGATCTGGAACAACGGCCTAGTTAGAATGGTCGACTTCATGCTCTTGGCGTCAGACACTGCCCCCAGTTGCAGTGCAAGACATTTCGCCGGGTTCACCTCCATGTTCGTGCATCGGAGGAACTCTTCCAGCACCCTCAAGTGTCGCCGCATGCCGTGCACGGAGTCCGAGACGAGAACGGTATCGTCTGCGAACCCGATTCCAGCTACTCGCGTACCCCCCAAGAGGAGTCCGTGAGCTTCCTCTAGAAGCGTCAACAGCTCGTCCATGATCATGTTAAAGAGCCCACCTGAGGTTGGGTCTCCTTGCTTCACCCCTCGACGTACTTTCATGGTCCTCGTCGTGACGGAACCAACACTTATGGTAGTTTCGATATCTTCATATATCGACTCAACATACTTCATGGTGTGGGCATCCACACCCAGGCGCAGGAGGGCTCGGCGGATGGCTTGGGGTGAAACCTTGTCAAACGCTTTTGCCAGGTCGATCGATACCAGGTAGAGCGACTTCCCTTTTCTCCTTTGCTCCTGGATGAGAGCTTGAAGCAGTTGTGTGTTTGCCATGATTCCGTCTTGGGGTGTGAAGCCTCTCTGACTGTGGTGGAGGGGGACGTGTTTCGTAATCCTTGCCGCTATGATCTTGTGGATCAATCTCAGCAGCAGACTAGAAACTGTGACCGGCCGCCAGTTACCGACCTTATTCATGTCACCTTTTTTGGGCAACAATGTCGTCCGGTTCTTACGTAACGAGGATGGCACGATACACGAGCCGAAGACTATGTTCGAGAAGGCTACCAGATCGTAGACATTCGCCGCCCGCAAGTGCTTGCGGTTTATGCCGTCCGGCCCAGCCGCCGAATCGTTAAGTCTTCCTAAGCTCTTTTTCAACTCCGCCACCGTTATTCCATAGGACATATCTACTTGACCACTCGTTTCGCCCTCTGGCCACGGCAGATCTGAGGGGGTCTCAAACAGTTTTTCGTAAAACTCTTCCACCTCCTCCAACGGGGGATGCTCCTTCGGAGTGTCCGCACCGTCCAATATCATGCGAGCGCAGTGACTTGGGTTCTGCTCGTATGCCCTCTGTGTGAGTGCGAACCGTTGCGCTCTTTCGCTATGCCTATTTCCTTTCGGTGCCGCACGGCCCTTCTTTTGGGGCCCGTTCCTTCGCTTTTTACGGCTTGTCGTACTAAGGCCTTCCACAAATCGGTCCATGCGCGCTTCAATTTCCGCCTTCGTCCCCTTGTCAGAAAGGGCATCTTCGACTAGGGCTTTCATGTCAGCTGAACAGAGTTCCACCACAGTCCGCAGTGCGACTCTGATCGACGGCTTCGATATAAGTTTACCGGGCGCGTCGACCTTCTCCAACAGAACTCTTGGCTCCATCGGTCCGATCGCACTGGTTGTCAGATTCCTGCGGCCCTCGCTCTGTGCTCGGTCCGTCGCGCGCTCGGCGTTCGCCAGTGCACGCTCGTCCGGCTCATCTTGGTCATGGGACGAGACCGGGGCTTCCGCGTCGGGGGTGTTGGCCGCCCTTCCGCTTCCGCTTGCCGGTCCGCAAGGAATCGTCGGGTTGTCATAATCGGGTATCGTAACGGAGCTCCCACGGTCGGATTCCCCCACGGCTTGTGCACGGGCTTCCGCCCTTGCTGCGCGGGTTCGCAACCTCCCGGTCTCTGAGGAGTTACCCCCAGACGCTTCGGGTCCGGCCGAAACCTCGCCCTTCTCCGTTACGTCGAGAGAGCTCCCACAGGCCTGGTCCGTCTGCTTTCCCGCTTTGGCCGCCTTGGCCTTCTGGGTACTCACTCGGGGCTCGGCTTGTGTCTCCTTGGTTTGGGGCCTATTTGTTCCACGGGCCTGCCCGGCCGGTGTCTTGCCCTTCGCCTTGGACGCTACGCTGACGGGGACAACACGTTCCTGCCTCTGGGCGGGACGTTCCTCTGCTCTCCGGTCCACAGTGGGCCGCGGAGGCTGTTGTCTTGCCTTCAGCTTCTCTCTCGCCACCGCCAGAAGCGCCTTATAAGCGGGCTTCTGCCGCGCTTTATGGATCGCATCTGCGGTTCTGGTCACGTCCGGTTCGGCGGCAAGGCGTTTGTCACTGTCCTTCTGCATGAGTCTGGTTTCTGCGGCAGTGATCCGAGCCTCTGCCTCCGCCAGGGTTTGGAACTCAGCTTCCGTCCACTTCACTCCCTTGCCGCCCATCGCAGCCTTCAGAGCTTTGGGTTCCCGCCGCGAGTTGGCCTCAGCTGGATGGGCGTGTCTCTCATGCTGGCCACGCCCATTAGGCGTCTTGAATGTTCGTTCGCAGAACGCGCATTGCTTAGACGACTTTTCTCTGTTCCCAGGCTGAGGGCGACAGGTCGCCTGCTCTTCGGGTTGCCGCTCGGCACGGCCACCAACGTAGATAGGGCTGTCGTCAGACTGCTCCCCTACGCACTCGCGTTCTAGTAGGTGCTGCGAATTATGCTGCAGACCCTCAGCCAATGCCTCGTCCCGGGGACACTGCTCCGCCGGGCTCCGAGGCAAAGTTTGAAGACTAGTAGCGAGATTTTTTTAAAGTCCGATATTTCCGCGGGTATGCTATCCCTTGGAACAGACTGCGGACGGCCCCCGAAAGGACCGCCCTAGGGACGACCAGGCTCTTTAGTTACTCCCTGCCAGTCACATAGGAGATATCCAGCCCTTGGGTGGAGGTGGCAAGCCCCCGGACCCATGGCTCTGGTCTTGACGGGCCCATTTTGTGAGGGAGGAGTCCTCAGATGCAAACCCGCCCATTACGGGTTGCGGCGCGTGATGGGGCCCGAATTCGGAGCCCCCCTTTTCCCGCCCCTCTAAATGTTTCCTCTGAACGTGCGTCCTTTCAAGCTTTCTCTGGACGCAGGCCTCACTGCGTCCGCCGCCATGGTCTCTTGTTGGAAGAGCAAAAAGCAACATTCCCCTAGGAAGAGCAAAAAGCATCGATTCCTATTCACTGGCTTTCGCCGTCCCAGTGCGTACTGAACATCGGGATCAAACTAGCTTAGCAGGTGGACCTGGCTAGTCTTAGTGAACCGTGTTAAGAGAGTCATAGTTACTCCCGCCGTTTACCCGCGCT
>NW_026268004.1:9054-15093 GCF_000697945.3 Frankliniella occidentalis | reverse complement strand
CTAGCATATCTCCATGGCACACACATAGGCCACTTGCAGCACATCGAGGCCAGAAAAAAAAAGCTCCTGGCCACCGTGCCGGCCGGACTCGGCCCATCATCAGGCCGCATGCAGCCGGGCCGGCCGGACTCGGACTCGGACTCGGACTCGGACTCGAACTTCACCGCGGCTGCGGAGGCTGGCATGCTGGGCCAACCCACACGGGGCGGCGCTCAGCCTAGCCAAGTCCAGTCCAGCCCGGGCTCCAGTCCCAGGCCCAGCGGCCCCGAGTCTTTGGCCCCACCCGACCGGCCAGGGGCCCCTCCGAGGACCAGATTTTGGCACCCAGGAGAGCCCTCCCAGGGCCCTCCCCGGCCACGCACCGAACCCATACACTATCTATATACTCAAAATCGTATTTTTCGGTCTTATACCTAAACACAGCTCTTACGAGGTCTATCCTCGATCAAAAGAACTTAGAAAAAAAAAGGCGAGGAGGAGAACGGCTGCCACGCACCTCTCTGGCGCCTCGCTAAAGCACAAGAGCGCGGCGCCCCGCGAGGAGCGCGATACAGACCCGAAATGCATCGAGTCTGCACGCGCTCTCGCAGAGACGCCGCGCAGCTTGGCTGTCGCAAAGGCGATCAAATGAGAGGGCACAGCGCCGTACTCCTCCTCGGAGGGTACTCCACAGTCGTGTTTTGAACTATCATCACTACTCGTGAGATTAAACCCCTTCACGGAGTCAAAGGAATCTTGCATTTCACCTAAAGGAAAAGAGTAGGTTTATAAGCCCATACGTCTTGAAGTTGCTTTTACCGACCAAGAAATTAAAAAGGTATATAATTACGCTCTTCTTCGAGGCCCAATCTAGATGGCCTAGCTACGGGTTCTACTTGTACTGGTTGCGACTGCACACATCCATCCATGGTACGGCCATTATCATCTGCTGAAACAAATATTTTTTCACGCTTCCGATTATTTGCAAGGGTCCCTGTCTTTTAAAACAAGTGAAGTGTAACTTGTACTTTATTGTATACCTTCCACTGCAGTTATTGGTCGGGTAGGCTCTTCTGAGGAGCCTACGCAGTGTGAGCTTATGCCAGACTCACAGACTTCTTCATGGTAATTTTGGAAATCTTCTTGGGACATTGCTAGTTCAGAGCTTGTTGTTTCATCTTTGCGCCCCTCAAAGGCCACGTCATCTCCACCTGGAAACAATAGAAAAACATATACGTTATGAGATAGTCGAACGGCAATGTTAGCTTAGCTTAGAGTTCATTTATTTATTTTTATTACCTTTATTTTCGAAAAATGGTTTTACTCCTCTGTCAATGCACTTACGAAATGCATCTGACCCTGCTTTAGCTGTAAGTGATAAGCCCAGGGACAATTCGCTGCCGTCATCTTCGTCGCCATCTGTAAACAGAAGATGATTTGCAGGAAGAAACACATAAGAGCAAAAGCTTTAGTATTGAACCTTTCTTAGATCAAAGTTCCCATTAAAGGAAGACTTGGTAGCATTCCGGGAAGTTTCTTGAGACGGCTGGGGACCTGCTTCCACTTCATCGTTCTGGGGGCTGAATACCGGTGAAGCTGGAATTTCAAACGATGACACCACGTCGTCGCTTTCATCCGATTCAGGAACAAGCTCTGAAAGAAGTTTAATACCTATAAAGACCAACGAATATTTTACCGCTCTGAAAGACACAAGAGTTAAAATATGCAAATGCCTCTGCCTGGATCAATTGGACGGGAGTCTTTAAAGAACTTGCGAATCGCTAGCTTGCTTACATCAACGTTCGCCGTTTCCTGTTCATCACTTGAACCTGAAACTTAAGAAGTATCGATTCGTCAGATAGTACAAAGTGACGTGTGATAGTTCTGAATCATAGAACGACATGACTTACTATTTGCCAGTTTAGCTGACGCTTCATCGGGCACCTGCACCGTCCTTATAAAGTCACCTATATCATCATCCGGATTTGTAACCGTCTCCTTTAAGTCAGCAATCCTCTCATCCGGAATATGAACCGTCATCATAAAGTCATCAATACCATCATCAGAGTCAAAATCAAACTGAGCCATGGCGCCCGCTTCTCCAGCCCCGGCAAATGCTTCCACAGCTAGGCCTTCACCTGGAACTACAACAACAATCTCAAAGCATTTTAAAAGTTAAACAATGCATAAAACCTGTTGCCCCAAGGGGATTAAACCAGTAGAGGCGCACCTCCTTCTTCATCTGGACAGTGGCACAAATTAGACACTGTGCACTTTGCGAGGTGATCTCGCTTTGGAGGCATCTTGATCTGTAACAATAGCAACATTACATTAATAATAATTTATCTTCCCCAGGGTCTAAACGCCCGATATTTTGACAAAGGCAACATAAATAAAATCAGTAAATTTCTCAAGATACCCTATGCCTCACCACTACTTTTTACTCACGTGCCTATGGTATGCAACGCGGAAATTTGACACACGCTGGGTCCAGGTCGGTCATCGCGACTCTGTTTTGGACCCAACCGATCAACTCCTGGTTGCTCCCACAAGCACGCCTTCATTTTCGCGGAAGTCAGAGCCACAAACAAGGTAATCAGCCCCTTAGCCTCATAGGGATTTCTCCCTACTATCACCAGGGCCAACCCAAGAATCTTAACAACTCTGACTTCACTGATAGAGGAAAAAATTGAAATGCGTACCGTAAGGGGTACGCTGTCGACAAGGTCGATGAAAATGCGCAGATGAAGGAATCGGGCTTGTGAAAATCACACATGGGTTATTCGTCGAGTTTAATCAACAGTATGACTTTAATTATTTTTTAGCATTGCCGCCTAATGCTGAAATGTATCCGAAAAAAATTACGGAGTGCTACGTATCACCGTTCAGTCACAAATTTTTTTAAAAATTTATGGGTAGGCAATCCGCAACTCAGTGGTATGAAATTCACACATCGATTATTTGTCGTGTAATTAAAGCAGTTAACAAAGAGCTGAAGTATTGCTGCCGATTTGCGTCACCGTACTACTCATATTTAACTCGTATATGGTTATTTGTCTATATTTGACCTCTCTCTACCTATTCCTTTACACTAGTTGCGCAATGGTTTAACTGAGACACTGTGCAGATGTTTTAAAATTTATTTATTCTTTTTACATTCAAATTCAATGTTGACAAGTGTTAAACACTTTTGTTACATCAAAGACAAACGAAAGAGGTCTCGCGTAATAGGCTTCGCGATATCTCACGAAACACGGTTACCCTGCGACGCGCCTGGCGCACTTATAGCTAGGCCTGCGGCACTGACACCCGAGACGAGTGAATAGGAGTGTAAATACAATTTTTGATATGAAGACTTTTTACGGTTTAACAGACTATTTGGTCATTTTGACCACATTTTTGTCCAAACATGCTCCCCAGCACCCAAACGGTACAAGATAGAGCAAAACGGACGAAATTTTCGCGCAAAGGGTTCTATTTTCACGAGTTACCCCTTAGGAGCCCATAAAAACATATTTAAAAAAAAATATTTTGCGACCTTCAGTTTTTGATTTTTT
This sequence comes from Frankliniella occidentalis, assembly GCF_000697945.3. Taxonomy (NCBI): domain Eukaryota; kingdom Metazoa; phylum Arthropoda; class Insecta; order Thysanoptera; family Thripidae; genus Frankliniella; species Frankliniella occidentalis. The sequence continues at coordinate 11,557 of NW_026268004.1, read as the reverse complement.
TAAAAGTCAATTTTTGAGCTAGAATGCTCATGTTCGAACTCGATCTGTCTTTTTGTGATACAGAACGACCCTGAAATTCCCAGATTGCTCTATCCATTCTTTCTCGAGTTATATTGCGGACAGGCATACAAACAGACAAACAAACAGGATAAAACTTTTCCGGTAAGTGCAGTTATGGGCTTCGCTAATCGCTCAGACAATAAAAATAAAATTATCCTAGGGAAACAGACAGCCAGCATGCTTAACACACAAACTTCTCCTCAACCTTTTTAAAGCACAAATGAGGCAAAAGTAACTGATAAAATAACTAATTTAAGACATTGAAATTGAATTTCATAGAGATAATAATATTGCAACTGAAAATATTCACAAAAATTCTAGCTAAGCAGTTTTTTGGAACAACCAACAATAAACTTGCGATACGCGCTGATAATTTACTGAAGCTTTTGTCTTTTCAGGTCCATTCGTAACTCAACGACATTAAACATTTTACGTTTAATTTGCTTTCTTCTGACAAGACACGCAACGTTCTCTGCAGGTGACTGTTGTGCAATCTGAATTTTCAAAGAGGAATTCTGAAAAGAACATGTTCCTACAAAGGTGCCAATATGACAACGTACAAGCTTTGAAAAATCTGACGTCTGCGACCCATGTGTATAGACACGAAAACGAACAACGGTATAACCTGCGATCAAAGAAAGGCAAGTATGGTACATTAAATGTAATAAATTTAAAGCACTCGTCCATATTTACCATAGTTTGTATGTTTAATCGCACCTGGTCGTGATGATAGACCATGAGATACCCAAATTCTTTCCTCGTACCTCCGAGATGTATCACAAGTCGCCACAAGTAGAACACGTGGGATATTGATGCGAGTCGTTCCTCTTTTCACGAACAGCCAGTTGCAATATTGAAGGGAGTTGGCATTATATCGTGCTGAATAATTCCTGCAAAACGCGTATTAAATTATGCTTCTCTTAGCCACAAAATGTTTCATATGAATCATACGAGCTATTTTGTGTTTCCAGCACCAACGACGTGGACGTGGAAGCATGACTGGTGCCTTTTGGTTTTTTTTAAGTGAGATACCCCTTTTTTATCATGTATTTCAAAAAAATAACAATCAAAGCAAATAAAATTACGTTTTATCAACTTGATATAAAATGATTGAATGGTAAACAAAACAGTGATAGAGAACAGATGAACATATTAAAATGCACCTACAAATTATCTTCGTCAGTTGAGTCCAAATCTGACGACTCAAGTTCTTGATCAGCCTGCTTAATAACTCTTTGCAAGTGGTCCTTGGGGATGACCTATGAAAAAAGAAGAGGGGAGACTAAAACTGCTGATTCAAATAATCATCATCCACAAAAAAGGTAAGTTTGTACTCACATAATCTTCTTTAAAAACTTCAGCCATGTTGTAAACTTCCATAGCGTCGCATTTTTTGGGTGTCAAACCAACACCAGCACACAGAAGGAAGTTCTTTAGCCGTGCTTTGAACGCATCTTTACTCTCACGTGCGGCGTCATACAAACTGTCAACTAGGGAATCCTCGTGGAAAGGGCCTCTTACATTGCTTGAGTAAATCCCCTGGGCATAAACCTTTAACCTTTGCGCACTGACATCCTTATGTGCCTCAATATGTGACCAGTTGGCACTGATTTTACCATCCACTGGACACATAATTTTTACATTCTGTATGACAGAGTTGCGATTGGACACTCCAAACTAAAACACAATAAAATATCTTGTCATAAAAATTGAGAGCTTTCATGCACTTCAGTGTTTAGAAAATATCACTTACCCCTTCCTCCATAGCCTTCGTAACCTTAGGCGCTACCTTTTTGCCTCCTAAACACTCAGAAGAAGGGGGGGCAGCACTCTTTTCCCGGCGTCTCAATCGCATCCCTTCATCAGCAGGTTTCGTAGGCCTGATATACTTAGAGGGATCAATTCGTTCGAGCACAACACAGCAAACCTTTTGATTCGGGTCAGGAGTGTGTGCCACCTGCAACAACAGAAATATCAACAAACGAACTCATTTGAACTCATTTGAACGAACTCGGTTGAACTCTAGACGCACTCTGCTCATCGTCACTTACAATTTCACCCTCCTCTAACTCACGATCCATGATGACTAAATGCACTTCTGAAACAAAACGAAAAAAAAAGAAACGTTTTGTGAGACAGATAACGCTGTGTTTTTTAAAACATGTAAACGCTAACATCTTATGGAAAAGAGAGAACAATGAAACGCGAGCATTTCGCATTGTAATCGGACATAAAAAGCTTTGATATCCCTATGCCTCACCACTACTTCCTACTCACGTGCTCTTGGTATGCAACGCGGATTCACGACACAAGTCGGGTCCAGGTCGGTCATCACGACTCTGTTATGGACCCGACTGATCAGATCCTGGCTGCTACCAAAAGCACGCTTTCGTTTTCGCGGAGGTCAGAGCCACAGACAAGGTTATCAGCCCCTTAGCCTCAT
>NW_026268004.1:8357-9004 GCF_000697945.3 Frankliniella occidentalis | reverse complement strand
GTGCGAACGCTCACCGTTCCAAGCGACCGCTAGGCGTTCATATGAACGCTAGGCCGCCGAGTCGACTGCCTAAGACGGACGCCTCGGCCAGGCCCGACTCCAGCCGACCTAGCGTTCAGCCGAACGCTAGAGCGGCCAGGGGGGTGGCGTTGCGTGGCTGTCTGTCTCGTCGTCCAAGATTAAGGTGTACCTGCGGATTTTAACTAGGGCGGTATCTGATCGCCTTTGACCCTCTAACTTGCGTCCTTGATCAACGAGAACACCCGTGGCAGATGCTTTCGCTTTGATTCATCTTCCAGCAAGGGAAAATATTCACTCCTGACGTCGTTAACAATAATCCTATGTGTGACTCTGAATGTAATGACCCTGGCGTGTGGACACTGACAATTTTTAGAGTGACCCTGCCGGGACTTTGGTGGTTTTGGATCAGTGAAAAACGCGATTAGCCGGCTTAAATAGAGTGGCCCAGGCGGCTGAAAGCTGACATTTTTTAAAGTGACCCTGCCGGGACTTTGGTGGTTTGGGATTGGTCGAAATTGCGATTGGCCGGCTCAAAAAGAATGACCCTGGCGGGTGAAAACTGACATTTTTAGCCCGCTCTTTTGCTTAAAAGCTATATAAGCGGGCTTATGCCATCGCCTCTGTGT
>NW_026268004.1:0-722 GCF_000697945.3 Frankliniella occidentalis | reverse complement strand
TATCCCTATGCCTCACCACTACTTCCTACTCACGTGCTCTTGGTATGCAACGCGGATTCACGACACAAGTCGGGTCCAGGTCGGTCATCACGAATCTGTTATGGACCCGACTGATCAGATCCTGGCTGCTACCAAAAGCACGCTTTCGTTTTCGCGGAGGTCAGAGCCACAGACAAGGTTATCAGCCCCTTAGCCTCATAGGGATTTCTCCCTACTATCACCAGGGCCAACCCAAGAATCTTAACAACTCTGACCTCACTGGTAGAGGAAAAAAAATGAAACGCATACCTTAACAGTAGCGTCCCGAGAATAACCGACGAACATGTGCAGACACTGTAATCGGGGTTGTGAAATTCACACATGCCCGATTTCATCGATTCCAAGTAGCGGATTATCTCAATAATTTTATGACATAGTTGCAACGTGGTAAGAGTCGTGCCTACAAATTTTTAAGTTGCTATGTATCACCGTTTGATCAGGAAAATTTTTCAAAATTTATGGGTATGCAACCCGCAATACACAATATGTCTGTTTTATCGTAGCCTTATTAAGGACACAAGAAACACAATTTAATAGTTGAATGAGTATTCCTTTTGTCGTAAAAACCACTTTTTTAAAAAATTGTTGACTTGTTTCAGACAATAATGAAAAATAAACATGACCATTTTATCGCTGGTGTATAACAAAGAAAATTACGTTTTATCAACTTGATATAAAATGAT
>NW_026268003.1:13136-13669 GCF_000697945.3 Frankliniella occidentalis | reverse complement strand
ATTTGAAAATAAGCTTTCTGCACCCTCATAGTGGGACCCCTCGCATTTCACCAATCAATGGAATTGGATAAAATGGGAGCATTATGCATCATATGGAAGTACAGAAAAGGTTAAATTAAGTAGGGGGAGGGCAGTGGTGAAAGGAAGGGACAGAAGCAGACATGTTCTGTATATGAACTGCAGGAACGCATCAATTTAAGCCCCCCTCTCGATCTCCAGCCACAGTTACAGTTATGTGTTTTCCAAAACAAATCAACCATTTACATCTGATAATTAGAAACCAGGCTTCCCAGTGTCAAGCCTTTCTAGTAGACTTCCAACCCGTGAAACCCGACCCGTGTACGAACCGTATAAGTTCCATGTACGATCCCCATGTGTTCATACAGATAACGTATAAGGTCCGTATGTGGTCAGTGTATGATCTGTCCGCTACGTAAGATCCGTATGCAGACGATGTTGCGTTCCAGTACACTGTAAATTGCTTATGAACAATAGGTTAGTAGCTTACGAAGGATTTCGAAGCGTTGTATTAC
>NW_026268003.1:9552-12605 GCF_000697945.3 Frankliniella occidentalis | reverse complement strand
AGGCTTTGGTCAAAAGCAAAACTAGAATTTCTTCCCACCTTACACTACGTGAAGTTAAATCAAACAATAAAGGTAGAAACAAAGTATACTACTGTTCTAGAAGATCTTTCAAATACTTATTGGTAGTTTTTTGAGCTTTGACCAGCTCCTCTTGAGACCCTACGAGGGCCTGCAGAGATGTGGCTATAGACTCCAGAACACTAGTTTGCATTTTTGTTCGCTCCATAAAAGTCTCCAGCTGCTCCACCTCTACAGGCCTGCCTTCCCTCAACTCCATCTCCTTCCTCACTCGCTTGCTTACATCTTTCCTAATCTCTGATTCTGTTTTCCTTTGGGGGGGGGGCAGTTTACTTGAGCAGGGTGTCGAAGGTGATGGTGATAATACCTGCAGTACTTGACTAGATTTCCACTGGCTTGAGCTGCTTGGGCAGGGTGTCAACACCTCCACAAATGTATTGTTGCTGTCCCCAGTATCATCTACCACATGCAACTCAAAAGAGTCTTCAAGTGGCATTTGAAGTTCATTGTTATACTGCTCTGTGGTCTCCTCGCTTGAGTTCTCCTCGGTCTCCTCCTGTCATTAAATGATAAATTGAAGTGAAAGTTACAGTTGTTATACTTTTTTGCAAACTTGACAGAAAATGTACTTACCACAATATCCCTATCCGGATCTATTGTCCCATTTCCTTCAAGGGACTCTTTCGTATGGAATTCTTTGAGGCAAATTTCTTCCAAATCATTTAATTTCTTTGGTTTATGTCTAGGGTTGTTGTCAGTTGCATTTTTATACTTTTTATTGTGCAAGTACTTCTTCTTGCACTCACTTTTCCAGTCTTGGTATGACTAAAGATCAGAGAAGCACTACAGAATTAAAAGAGGTACGGATCAAAATAATTAAGTTACACGTCAACTTTTATCCTGATTGCTTACCTTTCTCCATGTCGCTGCTTCATACTGTGCGCCTGGCATTGAGTTCAGTAGGTTTGGTAATTTTTCCCACGTTTCAGTCTTCAACTGAAGGCAAATAAAAGAATGGTAAAATAGGTACAAAGCTCTGTGTGAATGACACAAAATGCAATTGTAATGATTTTCTATGAACTCTTCCTGATCACTGTGAGGTCCCTCAAACTTTTCTGTGTTGCAGCCAGGGTTCTGACGGATAAAGTCCACCATGGCTGCTCGTTGATCGTGTGTGATGCTCTTGCTCTTCTTTTGACTCATCCTGATAAATCTTGATAAAATAATTAAATAATATTACAATTAACCTCACGCGGGGCACATGCATTCAAACCAAAGAATTATTCAGTGGTTCAAGTCATTTGAAAATAAGCTTTCTGCACCCTCATAGTGGGACAGGTGCGCGACTGCTTGAATCGGCCGCGGTCATTCAATCTCACCTGCCCCTCCCCACCTGTGTTTGACCTACCTTTGCGCAATCAAAAAGAAAGAGTTGGATCGGAGTTGAGGTGAGCTGTTTATCAATGAAGACGCGCCAAAATACGGGGTGCGTTCTTCGCCTTGCGCTCAATAGTGGTCGCCACGGTCACTCTTCTCTGATTGGCTGACGCTGAGGTTACTTGCTTCGGCTCGTGTAGGATGTCAACGTCCTGGACCAGCTGGTCCGCAGGCCCGGAGAGCATGGTTTTATTGGTGAAATCTTGATCTTGATCTTGATCTCAGCCTTCCTACTTGCGATTGACTGAATTAGAATCTATTTTTGGCTACAACAAGAGCTGGACAGATACAGGCGACCAGAGTTTAACATCCCGCAGAAATCTTATTGGACGCTCTTTCTGTGTGCCTGTGATTGCGTCACTCCTTGAAGAACTTAAACTGTTGTACAAATGTGACTCAAATTAATTCCTTATTTGCAAACAATTCCTCTGTAATCGGTGAATGTCCCCTTTTAATTATATATTTCATGCCTGTGTTTGTCATACTTGCTTGACTGCTTGAGCTTTAATAATGTAGCCTACTGTTTATAATACAATAAATTTTACACCAAAAATTGCGTTCCCTCATTCCCCATGTAAGGAATTACTAACTGCTAGACCAAGCAGTACTACATTTACTTTATACAATGTTTCACACAATAAACAGCGCAGATGGGCGGGTACATTTAAATTAATGCCAGTTCCAGTATTACCTTACACAATGCGTTTATTACTGTCACATAATCAAAACAATACGACTTAACATCTTTCAAAGATTCACTCCCCTAATTCAGTACCTTCCAGGACTTTAATATTGAACATCCGCTCTAGAACCTGGAGTCCTCTTCTACTACACCGCACGGGCGGTATTGCGGGCCTCGAGCCTGGCTGGCACAAGTCTACGAGTACCATGTCACTCTCATAGGGCCATTCTTCTGCATCAGTTTCGGTTACCTTAGCCTGTTCTGAAACCTGAACACCTTCTGCATCGGTTTCTGTGTCTTCAACCTGAACCTCTTCTGTTACCTCAGCGTGTTCTAAAACCTGAACCTCTTCTGACACCTCACCCTCCTCGTTAGGGGTGCTAGCCGCTTGGGAGGCGAGCCCCATCACGGCCAGCGCAGCAGCCACATCGCCATTATGTACCCGGCTCAACCGTGCAGCGTACGCCTCCGCGTCCCGTATGGCTTCTGCTGCATTCCCTGCAAATGGCAACGGTTAGTCAAGACCTAAATTTCAAAAGAACACCTGATGTAGTTGCACTGTGCACATTACATACCACCCCATCCAAGGACACTGCACTGATTCGGTGGCACTGGGTTCTCCGGGTCGGTTGATCGTACAACTTGCACAACAATTCCCTCTCCGTTCACGTGAGCGAACAGGGAGCACTGCATGTCCTCGAAGATGAGAGTGTCCCCAACGTCATCGTCCACCCTCACGACTGCCGTGCAGCCACCAAGACACTCCCTCCCGTTCTCGTGCATACCTGGAATACGCAATTCAACCACTTACTACACGGTCGTGCACGCTCCCGGAAGAAGCAGGGTCGTGAAAGGGTTAAAGTGAGTATGAAGCAACTCATGTACTTTGCGAAACTGTGGATGAAGTATGACAGTA
>NW_026268003.1:6844-7712 GCF_000697945.3 Frankliniella occidentalis | reverse complement strand
GCTTTTTCTTGATTTAACTCGCATGAAGATTTAAAATTTAAAAAACACTGTTTTTTGCCCGACTTTTCCAGTTTCACCCAAGCCTTACCTTAAGAGATCAATAATTACCCAAACCTCTTTTATGGAATAGGGAAAATATTTACTAACTATGTCATTTTCAAAAACGAATAATTACTCAAATAATTGCTTCCCACAGTAGGTCTGCATGTCTTATGGTTTGCCTTCACATATATTTGTCAAAAAGTATGCAACCTGATTGATACGTGATGGGATTACCAGACCCGACTTGTGTCTGGAGACTTTGCTTAACTTGCCAGAGATAGCTGATTGGAGAAGACATTTTGTTCTGCAGCTTTTCCCCCATTCAAGTGTGGGTACTGCAGATTGTACCATTCAATTGCATTTAATTACCTGATCAATTAGACACCAAGAACATACTTGTAAGGTGATGGCCTCCATTTACCACCCCTAAACAACAAGTAAAGCAATAGAATCTCTCAGTCAGTTCCGAATCGGTCACTTTCAGTGGCCAGGTTATAAAAGGTTAAGATGTGGTGACTGTGCTAATTAGTGAGGGAGATTTTGGCACTCAGGCCACATGCCTTCATTTCTCATTTATCATTAAAGTTATAAAGAAAATCTAAGCTTCGCGGTTCATGTTTAGTGCCCTGCGCTGATCTGTACAATTTTTTTTTCATTTCCTACTGAAATGCATTATAAACCTGATTCATTCAGCCTGATTAGCTTAAAGATTGCATGCATCACTTGAAATTAACAATTATGAACTGCTGCAGAATTATTAAACTGGTTTGAGAAGGTTTTCAGTGCCACATCTAATATCCAGCGACGAGCCAGCCGCATTACTTTA
>NW_026268003.1:4532-6074 GCF_000697945.3 Frankliniella occidentalis | reverse complement strand
CAACTTCACACAGCTCGGAATTTAAGCTTCACATAAAAAGAGTTCCCCACTCTGTGCCTATCTAGATGTTGACCAGGACGGAGACAGTCAGCCCCCACGACCTGGGTTTTGTCGTGGTTCTGGCTGAGGCGGTACGCATGTAGGTCAACATTGAAGTCTGGCTGGCAGTAAACTCTTCCATGTACGTATGCTTTCGAACCCAAGAGGTATGTGTGGGTCACTTCCATGAGTTCTGGAATTCCATCTTCGTCGACATCACTCACACAGAAGCAATCTACCCGGACAGTTAAGCCATTTGCAATGCATCCTGCAACCTCATCAACATGTCTTACTCCACGCAGCACTTCAGGGTAGGCCGCACGCCAGGCATTTAAAACTCCTTGTTCCAGTCGTGTTATGGGCACTCGCCACGGCTTCCCAGTGGCGTCAGCAGTGGCCTGAGACAGGTGCTCCCAAGCCAATCTAATGCTCTTTTCGCCTGAATCCGGGAGCTCAGTGTCCAGGATATGTTAATGAAGTTGTTCAATTTTGCAGCAATGCGTGTCATGTAACAGTGATATGACTGCTGTCCAGTTGCTGTCCAGCAATGTTTTAAAGGCCCGTTAACACTTATCTCAGTTCCGAAATGGAGGAGGCTGTGGACTTTTGGACACACCCTACGGAAGTGTCTGATGTACAGAGACTGATGTTCAATAACTGACTGGCGCAGATCCCTGATCATTTCCTCTGTAACGACAGGGGCCATTACCACGTCCATTATCTCACGGAGCCGTTGGTACATTCTGAAGCATAAATTCTGCCGAGGTATCTTCCCAGCCACAACGAAACCTGTTATGTAGAATAACATTGCTTTCTGTGCAGCTTTACCCTTCACATTGTTACCGTCATTGACCTTGTTGCTCATCCTTTGGATAAATTTGGGGAGGAATGGAGGCCTATTTTTGGATTCTGCTCGGCCGTAAGGGAAATTGTCAAATAGTGGCCTGAGCTCCCTAATATGGCAGTGACAAGGTGAAGTTGTCGATCAAGACATTCCCCAACACCGTCAGCACAATCTTCTGCGCCTTGGTGACGACAGACTGGCCGCGCTTGTGCTTCGTAAAGAAGCGCTGGGTCCATCGCGGAGAAGCAGAGCACAACACAAAACATGACAGCAGATAGCAGACACACAACACAAAGTCGGTGCACACGACGCGTACACGGTGCGATGCAGCAGCTTACGCGAGAGCAGTCTCAACAATTAACACGTCGGCGTCGGCCTGCTGCACGTGCACAGCAGCCGCCTCCAGATATTGCCTGAGCAGTCTAATGAGCAATGACTTATTTTGGGTGTTACCCAAAAACTGCTCGCGCTGTACAGTACACAACATGTCTGCGCTAACATCAATATCTGGAGCGATTGTTGCACCACTCTTTTTGGCCCGACGCCGCTGCTCCTCGCATTTGGTGCTCCACCGCACGTATCCGTCGAACACCACCTTGACGGGGCCTTCCGCGCGTAGCTTCCTGCTGTTGATGTGCTTGACGTACGCCGTGCCCACC
>NW_026268003.1:2058-3735 GCF_000697945.3 Frankliniella occidentalis | reverse complement strand
ATTTTACAGTCTGGACCGTAAATGAAAATACAGGCCGGACTGTATTCTGAACTACAGTACAGGCTGTAACAGCTCAAGAAAAAGCAAACGCCGCCGGTTGGGGTTGACCAAGTATTCTCTATCGGCGTTCGTAGGTTCTGGCATGATGAGAGTTTTCAACGTTGAGTTCCTCCCTGGGAGAGGAATTTCGTCTGCTCCCGGGGCCTGGACTATCACAGAGCGTCGACCAATCGGAGAGAGGCTCTGTCTTGGTTTCGGGTCAAATCGCCTCGTTTCGTTGCTATGTTCGGCTTCGGGCCCCGACGATACCCGACGCCTGACGCCGTGACGCCGACGCTTCCCTTCCTTCACTTCCCACTAGGTTTTGGTTTATGGGTCGATTGGATCCACCCTGTTGAAAACACAAAGACCTGAAGAAAATCTGAATGAAACAATGGACAAGTTCGCAGTTAATGTAAGCATCCTATTTTTTATTTCGTTTCCTTGAGGAAAGGAAAAGGTGCAATATTTATTTACTAACTCTTTCTGCGCAGGTTGCTGTAGAAAAGGCTCTTTTCGTCAGTTAGCAACATTCCGTGCAGATGAAACCACGCATAAGTGCTCAAAAGAGATATTTTATCATGCGAGCCTTGCTTGAGGTGATACAGCCTGAATTGTATGCTAAGTGCAGAAAGGAAAATTGATTGGTCGCAATGAATTATTATTTGTTGAAGATGCAGAACACATTAAAAATGAGCTTATTAAAAGCTTCTTAAGTTCTTTGTTTATAATATATACATACCTTACCTCTCAAAAATCAAACAAAAAACAATATAGATCGTAAGCCTGAAGCCAAAAATCCATGTAATACAATGAGCATTAGTTTAAGTACACTCAGATATCATTTTATTCCTAGAACATACCATTTACTGATAGGAGACCAGTGGTTCCTTGTCCAATAAACAGAACCCGAGTGGCATGACAATGGAGAAAGTTGCTTGGTAAGTCTGATCCGCCAAACAGTGGTACTTGAAGTCTGGGAATTGAGTCTGGAAGAAATCCACGCCGTCTTGTTATTGGTCCCAAACCCTTCTGTCTCACAGTCCTCACATTGATACTTACACTTAAAAAGTCTCTCAGAGACCTTCTTCTTTGCTCCACGGTCATATCGCGCAATGAAATGAAAGCTAATGATCCTAAAATAATCGTAGCTAGGGTGTAATTAAACAAATTGAACAGAAGGGGTAGGATATAAATTAGAAAAGTCTAAAATACTACCTAAAATAATATAAGTTGTGCACTACTTATAGTAAACAGAGATGGAGTTGAACAAAGAAAACGACAATAAAATGATAAGAATGTGACCCACGAGAGGTTGTAGAAGCAGCCATGTTTGTTGGTCGTGGAGGTACGGTAGGTGCCGCCCTAAGCTCACGGAGGGCTGCTGAACTGTCTGCGCCAGAAGCAGTATTGGTAGCCGTTAAAGCCTGAACCTAACCTGGAAAGAAGGAAATATATTTCAGATTGTTCTAAGGTGCGAACTGCAAAGGGATGTTTTGAATTACTTACTTCACTTAATAATTTTGCATATCTTATGCTCAATCGACCTCCGAACGAGTCCAAAGTCTCTAACACTTCTTGAAGAAGGGCAGGAGAAAGGTTGAACGGGCCACCATTGCTATGCATCATTACTGATGA
>NW_026268003.1:1028-1407 GCF_000697945.3 Frankliniella occidentalis | reverse complement strand
CCGCAGTAGGAGGAGTACTCTTTTAGTGAGCCCAAACAAATGTCGCAGAACACAAACACTGAATCTTCAGTCATAAAAATAGTCTCACTTTTCACTCCGTGGTGGGTAGGCAAAGCGGTACCTCCTATCAATATGCGCTTATAATTCATTAGGCTAAACGTAACCGCTCATCAAATCGGGCTCTAAACAGAACCGCTTACCTGCGCGGGTCCTACACAGAACCGCTCATCTGTTTGCGGCCGGGGCGCTGGTTAGGTTAGGTTGCCCCTCGTATTTACTATAATATCACCCAATACCGGAGGCTTTTACGGGTTATAGCAGTTAAAACACGGTGTTCCAGTACAGACGAGAGAGTATGTTACAGTTTTTGTTTCTAAAT
>NW_026268003.1:701-978 GCF_000697945.3 Frankliniella occidentalis | reverse complement strand
ATCACCCGCCCGTATTTCAGAAAGATAAGCGGTTCTGCGTAGGACCCGTGCAGATGAGCGGTTCTGTTTAGAGCCCTTAGTAATGAGCGGGTCTGCGTTGACTAAAAACAAATAAGCGCATATTGATAGGAGGTACCGAAAGGGTACCAAACAACAGGCACACCACCGTCAAAAGCACTGATGCAATAAGTATGAGCGTACAACGGCTCGTTCAAATCCAAATCAGAAGTACGGCCGAACCGACAAGTAAGGCCAAGCGAGGCCCGGACGGAAAAGC
>NW_026268003.1:0-289 GCF_000697945.3 Frankliniella occidentalis | reverse complement strand
ACGCCTGTAAAAGGGCAAGGGCGTTATTTATGTCACGGCGCAGAAAACGTAAAAAGTTTTACAACATACCAGGTGGCTGATTCACGCCGCGCACTTTCGTTGTTATATTGTACCGCATGCACGCGTGCGCGCGGGTTGCCTACTCGCACGGGCTCTGTAAGGAGCCGTGGGTAGCGAGCATAGGCGAACCCGCGCACACGAAGTGCATGCGGTACAGTATAACCACGAAAGTGCGCGGCGGGAATCAGCCACCTGGTACAATCAGGCGGTGCGAGCGCACTTGCCTTGC
>NW_026268002.1:31002-34781 GCF_000697945.3 Frankliniella occidentalis | reverse complement strand
AGTGGTATTCCCCGCCGGCATGCGAGCATCGAGTGAATGGTAAAGGACGAGGAAAAGGGAGGGGGAGGGTTTTCTGCTCTACGGCCACAGGGGATGCAGAGCTCGGCCCGGAGGCACGTCTCTGGACTGAAAGTGTTTAAGTCATCGGCACTTTCGCATAGTGTTAGTATCAAACTACTCTCTACAGACAAAAACAAGGCAATCGGTTAGGATGCGACAGTCAATTCTTCCCGCGGGTCGCCGACCGAGCTGCAAGTTAAAGGGTTGAGTTTAGCGCTAGCCTAGACTGAGACTCACCGATCACGTCCACTTTGGTGGTGAAGTCAACACAGCCCAGGCTGTTGCACACGTTGCAGGTGTAGTTGCCCGTGTCCTGCGTCACCAGCTCCTCCATCACGATGGACCAGTCGCCATAGCGGGGGGCGCCCCAGTAGCGCTGGATGGGCGCGCCGTCCTTGGTCCACGTCACGTTGGGGCACGGGTTGCCTGCGGCCGAGAAAGGAAGGGGTCGCTGAGCACGGCTGTCCCGCCGACAGAGACACCGGCACAGACTGCTCGCGGGGGCAAGAACTCACCAAAGGCAGGGCACTTGAGGCGCACCATGTTGCCAGCCGGCTTGGCGTCGTAGGCTGCCATGGCGTCGGGCTTGGTGAACCTGGGCGCGCTGAACGGCAGCTTGTCGCTGGCCTGGCCCTGGGTGGCGTTGCCGCGGCACTGCAGCCCGAGGTCGCCGTGGTCCTCCTCGCGCGGCAGCACGCGCAGCCAGGCGCTGGCCGAGGCGCGGCCCTTGCCCACGCCGTTGTGCACCACGCACACGTACCAGCCCTCGTCCTCCGGCGTCAGGTCCTCGAGCACCAGCAGGCGGGGGAAGGCGCCCGGGGAGCCGCCGCGCGCCACCACCTCGCGCGCGCGCATCACGGCGTCGTCGAGCGCGGCGCCCACGTCCTCGCCGGGGGGCAGGTGCACCCAGCGCACGCGGGCCGTCTCAGGAGCGTCGGGCGACGGCTCGCACACGAAGGAGGCCGTGCCGCCCACAGGCTCCGACGCGTTGTGCGGCGCCTGCAGCACCAGCGGGATGTCCTCCGCGCGACCTGGGGGGAGACGTCAGGGGTTAGTGTCGTCGTCGGCGGCGGGGCTGGCGAGGGCTACCAGGTCAGATACTTACTGAACACGCGGAGCAGCACCGAGGACGCGTCCGACCCCCTGCGGTTGGCCACAGTGCAGGTGTAGTTGCCAGAGTCCTCGACGCGCAGCGCCAGGATGCTGAGGGCCGTGCCAAGCGCCGAGGCCCTGCCCGTCAGCGGGAAAGGTTCGCCGTCTTTGATCCAGAAGGGCGTCGACGTGGAGGGTCCCGCCACGGGGCAGGCCAGGAGCGCCTTCTCGCCCTCCCGGCGCGCCATGGTGCGCGCGGGGCTCTTCTCGTGCTGCGGGGCGGCCACGGGCGCGGCGGCGGGCGCCGTCGGCACGGCGTTCAGCTCCTGCTCGTCCTCGGGCTCGTGGCCGTCGGCCTGGGGCATGTCGTGCACGTCCTGCAGCAGGTCGTCGCGGTGCGCGGACAGGGCCGAGGGCGCGGCGAGCCGCTCGCGCTGCGAGGCGCCCAGCACGATGAGGGTGGCGTTGGCCCACTCGCCGGCGGCGCCCCGCGCGCCCCGCGGCAGGCAGCTGTACTCGGCCGCGTCCTTCCGTTTCACCGCGCGCCACTTCATCCTGGACACAGTCGGACAGTCATCATTGACACATAGAACGGCGATTTGGGCATACAAATCAAAACAACGCCTGCAACTCACCACTGCTTGCCGACTCGCACCCTCGTCGAGTTGGCCAGCGGCTGTCCGTTGCGCCACCAGGTCACGTCGTCGGGGCAGCGAAGCCGCAGCCTCTCGCCCGCGTCCACCTCCACCTCCAGGTGCTCCCCGGGCACTGTAAAGTGAAGGACATGACCGTCAGCAGCGCTCATACTTGGCGTGGGGTCTGCTCATACTCGCGCCCGCGCCTGCCCGGCCAGACGGGGGAAGATTACAAACACTCGCGGCCCTCGCGGCTGCACTAGACGCGGAGCTGACGTGCACACACACACACACACGCACACACACAAGCGCGCGCGCACTCACACACGCACGCACACACACTATTGAAAGGGCAGGGGCTTGTCGGAGCGTTTAGACGCGTGCTGGCCACGTGAACCACATCAGGCGGGCCCGCCCTATGGGCCTGCCTGGCTGTGCAGTGTTTTACCATGTTTATGGGCGACGCGCGTGCTATAAGCGGCGGGGGCAGCAGCAGCAGCAGCGCACCGAGCGGTCAAGGCAGCGGTGTATATGAACAGCCCGGCCCTCGCCCCGGCCGGCCCCGCACCGCACGCCCGCTGAAATGGTCCAGAACGGCAGACAGGCAGCTGCCCCGAGTCGATCGGGGCGGGCGGTTCGAAGAACAACAAATACCGAGTCCGTCCGTACGGGGCGGAGGGTGTGGAGAGCAGTGCACGGGGGGCCTGCTCAGTAATACAAGCGAGCCCGGAAAGTCCTTCTTGGCGGCGGCCAGGACGCACCGGGCCGCGACCTCGGCGGCCGCCCACCCGCAGGAGGCCGCGCAGCTACCGTCCGCCGGAAAAGCGACCTACAGAGTAGTCGCCGTGGGTCTCGGGGGCGGCGGAAAAAGAGGGAGGGGGGGGCAACCCAACGCCAAGCCGCCAGGAACCAGATTCAAATTAAGAATCATTTTCTTGGGAGTGGCGTAGCGTACTTTTACATCGGACCTTTGTTGGAATTTTAGGGGTGCCCGGGTCTTCCGAAAACACCCGAGGAAGACCGCGGGAAAAGTACTCAGCCCCATACAAATATCACGAAATGTTGTGGTGTGCGACTCTCAGCGACCCCCGTGGGCCCTGCCGCGAGGCGGACCGGGACAGGACGCGGTGGCGGGGCGGGCGGGGCGCGACGAGAATAGTCAACCACCTAGACAGGCAGCGAATGAGTAATGCCGCCGGTGACAGACGCGCGGCCCGCCGCTCCCCGCAGCCCCCCGCCGCAAGAAGAGGAAGTCATCATATTGGAAAAACTTTTTCTTTTCCACGTTTACCAGCCATGCAGCTCCTCGGCTGCGGCACTTGCCGCGCCCCGTTTAGCCGCGCCCTGCAGCACATCCTGCCCCGAGTCCCTGCCCTGCACGTCGTCGTCGTCGTACACTGTCGGGTCGGGCGCGTGCTCTTCACCGTCGAGCGCAGGCGCCAAACTCACAACTATTGTGAGCGATGATTGTCCGACCCGACGCCAGAGCGACTCTCCGACTTTGTTACGGCGGTGTACCTCCACTACATCCACTGTAATGCGCAGCGCACCACAGTTGCACACGGCTCCCGTCGATGCACATGGGCTTTCCAACACACACACACCCTCGCCCCTCCGCCGGGCTGGCACAGGCATAAACATTTATCGACGTTTTAACGCGGTGGTCCCGGCCTGCACGTGTCAGACCGGGCTGTCAGAAAGGCTGACATTCATCCCGAACAAGGCTGCAGCGGAGGCGGGGAGAGACGCTCGTGTATTCACAGATTACGCCGTCTGCAAGTCACTTTCCTACGGCCCGACTCAACTCGCCGATTAGTGATTCCTCGCTCCGCGTGCGGGGCTCGCGCACGCGACTAGATTGCAACGGTTCACGGCGGGGACCTCGGAGGGGAAAGGGGGGGGGGGGAGCACGCTTAGGTCCTAGCTCGCACGTTTGTGGTTCCAGGAAAAGAACGCCGTGCCTTACCGCGGGAGAGAAATACTTTGGAAATA
>NW_026268002.1:24695-30952 GCF_000697945.3 Frankliniella occidentalis | reverse complement strand
GGGGGGGGGGGGACGGGTGGTCACGGGGACGTCAGGCGGACGTCAGGCGGGCGTCAGAGACGGACTTTAAGCCCGCGCGTCGCGGGGACGTCAAGCAGAGCGATAAGTCAGGCCGGGGCGGGGCCGGCTCTGCGCCCGTGCATGCCGGGGTAGGCAGCCGGGCGCACGGGCGCGCCGAGCACCAAGCGTACCTGGGCCCCGGCCGGCCCCGCCCGGGCAGACCAGACGCCGAGCAGACAGACGGTATGCCCAGATGGAGAGATTGCCGCGGGAGAGAGCGCGCGCACTTACTACTCACGTGGCCAACTACCCGTTAAACGGCGGGCTATTTCTCGGCGACGCCAGCACCACGGCGACCCCGAGGCCGATCCTTCCCCTCCCCGCGAGAGGGGCGTCGGCGTCGCCGTCGTCTGCTTCCCTCACATGAAAAGTGAGACAGCCTCCTATAAAGACTTATATGTGGAGCGACACTATATTTTTTTTCCAGAAGTGTGTACTACTGTAGCAGGGTGGGGAAGCAGGGAAAACTGCCGATAAAATAGGTCGATAGGGGAACAGGAGGAGCATGGCGCGGTCGGGTTGGCGGTCGATGCGATCTCACAGAGAGGGGCGAGGCGCGGCTGAGTCAAGGGGGAGGTTGAAGACGACATAAAAATTAAACTTTTGTTCTCCGTTTTTAAGAGGCATCCAATGAAGCGCTTTTAACGGGCCGGTGGTGGCTGGCGAGTTTAGGTTGGGATAAAAACGGCGGCAAAAGAGCCCTGCCTCGCGAGGTCGTAAAGAAAAGTATAGGATGCGGGGGATGCGTGGGAAGGTGAGGGGGTATTCGGGCCTCAAACTGTTAGCTAGGGCAAGGAGGTGAAGATTTTTGCATTTTACTTGTGTGCAACGGCCCAGAATACACTTGGGGTGTTCGCGCGGAGCTGCTGCACAGACTCTGGCCTGGCCAGGCTGGCGGCAGGATGGGGGTTGCCCGCGGCGCCGTCGGCTGGCCGCGAATCATAGCAAACTCCAAACAAACCGCGCGCAAAAAGCAAGCAGTACATCCGGCGCAGCAGAACACGTGACCTCATCGACCAAAAATACCGAATAATAGGCCCGGGTCTCACGCCTAGGGGCCGGCGCAGCGACGGTCAGCCGACAAAACAACATTGTCAGAAAAATAAAAAGCAGTGAAAAAAGTAAAAAATAATATTGTAAAAGGAATATTAACAAAGATTCGGTGAGGATCTCGAGTGTGTACAACCTGGTAACCACTTACAATGTGTATGAAATTGGTGCCATTTCTCCCAAATTTAGAATTTTCAGAAAAACAATAGGTGGGTGGAAACTGTTTTTTCCCAGTTTTACTGCTGGTTCCGACCCGACACACGTGGTTCTCCCCCGGGTTCGCCTCCTCCTTCCTCGGCCTGCTCGGCCGGCCGGGGCTGTGGTTTACAGGCTGCCGTTCAGCCACTCGGCTCGAAGGACACTTTTATTTTATTTCCGAACTCCTTCCCTTCTCTTCTCGGAATCGCCCGCCGCACTGCGTCCGTGACTGCGTCCCGCCAAATTGAACCGGGTTGGCGCTGGCCGCAAAGAGAGCAGGAGAGACTATGCGGGTCCATATAGTGCGGCCGCGCGGTCTCTGTCGCACCCACTGGAGACGCCGGGCCCGCTGGAAGTGCGAGAGCGAGAGGGACGGAGTAGGCGCGAGGAGGATGAGGAGGACACATTCGGATGTCATTTAGGCGCGCTGGGCACATGTGCGCAGCACCACCGCCCTACGGGCCCGCCCCACCGCGCCACCGCGCCACATGTTGAGCTCCCCCGCCCCGCCCCGCCACGCCCCGCCCCACCACGGGGCTCCGGAACTGGGATGACGACTTTTTCCCTCCCGTTTTCGGGAGGTACGGCGTGCCGAGGGTGGCGACACGTGCTGGGCCTGCATCGCGTCGCCCAGCAGAGCAGCGGCGAATGGGATCTCCCGCACCCGCTCTGTTCACCTTGGGTCCGCGACATCCTCGCGGAGACTCTCATCGCCGCTCCCGGAGTCTGCCCAGTCTGCTCCGGCTCCGCCCCGCACCACCCCCGCGCGTTCCCACAGTCAACTGGCCGGGCAAGTGACAAAAGCGCAATTATTATCGAGCGACAAAAGCGAGCGCCCAAGCGTACGAGACGCGCATAAGGAGGGCAGGGGAGGACAAAAAAAAGTAAAAAGAGGGGGGGGGGGGATAAAAAGACACGCGGGAGGCTCGGATCCACTTTGGAAGCGATATGTATAATCCCTCTTGCCGAGTGCGACGCGGTGTGCCGCCCCCGCGTCCGGCACCCTGTAGCTTTCTTATTATAAGGTGTCGTGGCGTATCATGTGCGCTAAACTCATTCGCGTATTCATGCATTTCTCTTGTGAATAATTCACATTACACATTTGCGACCAACAATTACGTATTCCAAGTAAAATGGCACGATTTTGAAGAGCGAGTCCAATTCGCAGCGAAACATGCAAAGTAAAATGAGCGAAGGCAAAGCCGGGTGGAATTATCGAGTGTGTGATGGATCATGTAAAGATCAAACGCGACACAAAACAGCATGAGATTATCTGCACCCACCCCTCAGGTTCACAATAACACAAGCACGCACGCCCGTCTCGTCTGCTGGCTCCTGGCTCCCTCATTCAGATCCGCTTTCAACTCGCACGCCGTGCCGACTGCCGATGTGAATAGCAAGTCAGGTGGCCATTCGAATCGTCACAACGGTCAGCAGGAGGAGGATCGCCAAGCGCAATGCTCGATGCCAACATCTCGTCCCGTCCGACACAGCAAAAAAAGAAAGAGCAAAGAAAATGCATCCCATTAGAAGCGGCCGCGTGCTGCAACGCGCAGAAATAGCCCAAAAGCGCGCCAAAAATCCGTCGCCTCGGCGTTAGTTGGCTCGGCGGCCCCAGGAGGGGCGGCCCTACAGACGGAGCCAGGGCATCGAGTCGAGCCTACCGGGCCACTGGACGGACGGATGTGCATGCCACACATGTGTGGACAGCAACGACCTGTCGTCGGGGAGAGCGAGAGGCGGAGAGAGCGAGAGAGACGGAGAGAGAACGCGTCGGCCCACAAGTTGCCCCCGCAACACACGAATATTTGTTTTTTCACCCTTTTATAGCTTCCCTGCTTCCTGCACTACTACGCTTCACCAACTTTCTTTGGGAGGGGAAAAAATGTAATTCCCCGCATTTAATTGCAGCAAAGTGAGAAAAAGAAGACGACACCGGACGACACATTTCCGGACTTTCGGGACGCACGTATGAATATTAGCATTTACTTGACGTTTTTGTTTACGTGGAGTCATCTTCTGAACGGAACGTTCCATAAAGCCATACAATCTTCTGTTGACCCTACAACAAAAAGTTCGACTTAAAAATGGGTCGCGGCGTTGACGCCGTGTCCGCCCGTCACCGCTACGCCGAAGAACATAAAATCTGAGTTGCATGTACGTTCAACTCGGTTCAATTTATGAAGTAGGGCTTCTCAAAGAGTTCTCTTTTAGACGGTAATAAATTGAGTTTGCAGAGCACTTTGTGCCCGTCATGCTCTCACTCCACTTATTTGCACGCAGCACACAAAGCGGGTTAATCTTCGCTCTCTCTCAGCCAGTAATGAATGGCAGGCAGGTCGCGGATGTGACTCAGCTGCACCCACGGCCCAAGTCTCCTCTCCAGTCAGTGACTTGCAGCGCTCCAGCCGAGGCTCCGGCCGACCCACTTAGTTGCACACAAGAAATAATATGTGCGACGCGAGCAATGACGTGCAATACTCTTACACCCAGGAAAGCGTGTCCGCTTGTATCACGCGCAATATACGCATGGTCCGCGACGTAGCCCGGCAACGCTTGCAGTTGTCGCCACTCCCACTCTATGCTCACCAACCAGTGACCCCGGGTTGTGGTCGCAAACGCAACGAACGCCCGTCGAAAACACAAACACAAACACGCCAACCAAAAGGGAAGCCTGCCAAAAAATAAAACTTATTGAAATAAAGAAAATTGTATTTTTCTTTCAGCGCGAACGTGCGAAACGGGCCGGAAATACGGGCGCAAAGAAAAACACGGACAGCGTTGGTCTCTCTGTCCCACCTTTGGGTTCACACAGGAGGGGTTCACATGGGTGGCTCGGGGGCGTACATCGACATATCCTCGCCGTGTCTGTCCGCGTCCATCCGTCCGTCTGTCCGTCCGTCACTCTCTCTGTTGGGCTCGCGGTCATCACGCATGCAGGCGGCGCACACGCGACACGCAGTCATGCCGGTGTTACGATACTACCCAGGGACACCGCGGCCCGAGCCGCGGCCCGAGCATGCCGATCGGAGAGGAGCAGCGGCTGCGCGAGGGGGAAATCAGGCGGACATAAAACATCTTCATCAAGATAATTTCGCTTGCGCACGACAACCACGACAACACGCACGGCAGCGAAAGGGGAAAAGGGGGGGGGGGCACATCGAGAGACGTAGGAGACCTGAGGCTGTCCGCAGAGCTGCGGGCCTCGGGCTGGGGCTCGGAATACACCACAGACAAAAACAAATTCATTTGCATGTCCATCTGCATGCTGCTCGCAGATGCACTGCTGGCGCACAGAAGGACATCGTCAAAAACATTTTGGATGGGGAGGGGAGTGGGTCCTTCCTATACCGCTCACACTTCCCCTCCCCCATCCTCTTCCCGGTCAATGAGCATTGAATGATGCAACAGGTGTCTTAAACCAAGAGGCGTGCGCACTATCGTGTGTGTATGTGTGTGTGTGTCCAATCGCAGCAGCCAGGCACCCGTGATGCATAACAAAACTGACAGAGAGATTGAGGCAGAGAGAACGGAGGAACGAGAGAGACAGCGGGGTGGAAAAGGATAGAGGGGGGCGAAAGGGAGAAACGGTGAAGAGCAAGGAGCAGAGAGAGGGAGTGGGAGGAAAATGTTGGGGGTGCAAATGTTTTGACGTCATGGCCGCTGCAGACAGGTGCACGCCTCAGACCCGGGTCCATATTTCTGCTATATTTACAGGCGTCCGTTCCTTGGCCCCGCGACAGTCGCGAGAGACCTGCCCACCACACCACCCCCCGCACCCAATCAAAATCAAGGACCCAGTTTTTTAAATATTTTTTTATATCATGGGCTGAAAACCCCCCAGAGCGCGAGGAAGGATTAGGATAGCAGCAGGGAGCAGAAGTGTTAGAGGAAAAACATGTAAGAGAGAAGGAAAGAGGGGGGAGGAAGGTAGTGAGAAAGAGAGGAGCAGAGTTAGAAGAAGAGAGAGGGGCAACCGGTCACGATGCGACATCTTCATTATCACCATTACCATCGGATCACCACCACCGGCCGTCACCAGCGCCACCCTCCGAGCACCTTCCTTCCGCCCTGAGCACTCATTCAATGCGGCGCGCATGCGCGGGGCGGGTCTCGGGACGTGACCTGGGCTCGGCGGGCCGGCCCTGGGAATGGTAGCGCGCGGTAGCGGCGGTAGCAGCGCTCCAGGCCGCCTCCCCCGCGACGTCCTGACTTACGTCCTGTCCCGCTGCGCCTGCGTAACATCCTCCCGCGGTGCCTCCCCGGGCCTCCGGGTCGGACGGTCGGACCCACACACACTCAGAGCAGCAGCGCGGTCAAAGGAGGCCCTGCTCGGGGCGAGCGCGGCCATCTGGGCGCCCGACTCAAGTCAACCGCCGTCATCTCTCCGATTAGCGATCGCCCGTCGT
Source organism: Frankliniella occidentalis (assembly GCF_000697945.3). NCBI lineage: Eukaryota > Metazoa > Arthropoda > Insecta > Thysanoptera > Thripidae > Frankliniella > Frankliniella occidentalis. The sequence continues at coordinate 25,235 of NW_026268002.1, read as the reverse complement.
CCCTTATTTGATCAGCAGACGGAGTGGAGTCCCGTCCGTCTCCGTCAGGCGGCCCAGCCCAGCCGGGGCGAGGCGAGGCAGCCGGGCTGTCCGTCAACCGCGCGTCTGGTGAGCCCAACGAGCAGCGGCAGTCAGCGAGCACCATGGCGAGCACCCGCGCCGCGGGCCGCCGGGTCCAGTCCAGTGCGCGCGGAACGGTCCTCATCCTCATGGGGGCGGCTGAGGGAGGCTGCAGAGAGATGTCGCCCCGCCCCGCCCCGCTGCGCCCAGACGCCTCTTGCCCCCAAATTGCCCAAGTCACTTCCCCTCCCCTTGTCCCATTCACCCTGTTAGTGTTTAACGAGTGCAAGCCGCCCGGCGGCGAGGGGGGCACGCCCAGCGCGGGGTGCGCTGCACAGCCCGGCACGGCCCGGCACAGCCGCACGCACGGACGCCATGGAGGAGGCGGCGTGCCGGCGCGCCCCGTGCCGTCTATTTCTGTGCAGCATTCAGCACGCGCAAAACCGTTCGAGTCCTCCTACCCCACCCGGCCCGCCGCCC
>NW_026268002.1:21176-22750 GCF_000697945.3 Frankliniella occidentalis | reverse complement strand
CTGGACGGAGGCGGCCTGCCGGGCCCACCGGCGCGGTCTCAGGAAGGAAGGGGGGTTCCCGTCCTCCCAGCGGGCAAAGTCATACGCCCTTTGTCCTGTCACGCGTCTTACGTACGTACCTACACACACGCTCGCTCGCTCGCTCTCTCTCACTCACACTCGGCACGCTCCGCCCCGCACATAATGCGGCGCAGACACATGTGTTGTCCGGGCGTGGTCCTTCCCCCTCTCCCAAAGAATGGAAAGGGCGGTGTGTGCATATCTCAGGAAAGTCATACGGTCCGTAAAGAGCAGTGCATGTGTCGACGACGCCCCCTCAACAACACACTCGCTCTACCCCCCCCCCCCTTTCCACTTCTCTCTTTCTCATAAATCGGACTCTTCTTCCCAACAGCCATTGCCACCTTAGTGTCCATTCAACGTCGTTCGCACGCCGTATGGCGCGACATCACGAGGTGCAAACGCCACCCGAATGGTGTTCGAAAGGGCGTCCCGCAACGACACGCGAACAGTCGGAACAGTCGTCCGAGGTTGGCCCACCTGCCGAGCCGGCCGGCCGCGAGCGACAACCGAACGACTGTGGGGCATATCTGCCAGACGGGGGCCGTGTGCCCTCTGAGCCGTCACCTTCTCCCCACTGACTGCGCTCGCGGCCCTCTGGCCCACAGGATTGAGGAGGATTCACTCACTGAGACGGCCTTGTTTGGGCGGAGCCGGCAGCATAACGCCTGGAATGTGTTTGTCCAGCCTTATCCAGGTTGACTTGTGTCGGAGATAGCAGAGTGCTCCACTTATCGACGTGAAGCGTCTCCCCGCCCCTCCCGCTTCCCACCTTCGGGGCCCTGCTCCCTCGTCTCGTCTGCCCTGTGGGGTCTCCCAGGGGGCCCAAAGCTTTTGTGGGTAGTGCTGCTTTTCGCACCACAACACTAAACATGCTTCCTGCTCGTTACGAGCTGATTACCCTCTCCCCTCTGGCTGCTCCAGCCTCCTCTCTCTGGCCAGAGCCGGCCCGACGTGGAGCGCCTGCCACTCCAACCTCCTCCTCCTCTTCTCGTCCAGAGACGCACTTGTGTCTCGTCGGGATTAATCTCGGCCCGCCCATCTTCGTTCCGTATTTCACGTAGAGCAGTTTTTACGAATATGACAACCGACCGGGCGCCAGGCCTATCCCTCGCCCCCTCCCCCACCGACACAGACTTTCCTTGTTTTTATTGTTTCGCCGTTTCATCCAGAAGATGTAATCGGCGTCGCGACAGGTACCGGCCCTTTGCCTGCTCAGCCTTTCCTGGAAAGTCGCGCGGGTCTCTCACTCGCTCTCCTGCACGGGGAGGTCGGTGCGTCTCACTCCCACTGGGTGGGGGTGGGGGTCACGGGAGCCAGATAGCATCGCGGATAAAACATCTTCACGACGGAGAAAGTCTGATAAAAACGCAGCAGGTGTCTCATGCTAAACAGCGACCAAAATTGCTTGTTTTGACTTGGCGGGAAATCTTACCCTTGTCTTTATCATACGCGAAGCCGCGAACATATTCCAGAGAGCAGTGCGGGGGAGGAACAGAACAGAGGGAGGGGGG
>NW_026268002.1:18777-19777 GCF_000697945.3 Frankliniella occidentalis | reverse complement strand
GGGGGCAGGCAGTGGGAGAGGAGAAGGGGGCGAGTGAGAGAGGGAGAGGCGGACGACGAAAAAACGCGTGAAAAAGAGCAACTGGTGATGCGCGGCGCTGCTGCTGCTGTGGGGCGCGGGCAGGGAGTGAAGGGCCCGTCCGTGGCATCTTTGGTCGTACAAAAACACGGACTCTCTGTCTCTCTCTTTCTCCCTCTCTCAACCGTTTCGTATTGGGGGCGCCGCTCACCTACAACCCTCTCGCGACTCTCCGGGCCGGGCGCGGCGCGAGGAGAGACAATGCCCCCGGGTCACATGCCTCCGCGCGCGGCCGGACAGTTAGCATTCTGCCAGGGAGCCAGGTGGCGTTGGCAAAGGCAGAGGTACGCGCCCAGTGGCAGCAGAGGCGAGAGAAAGAGAAGAGAAAGGGAGAGAGGGAGAGGGGGAGGGGACGCCGTGCGAGTAGACAACCCGCCCACATGCCTGAATGCGTGCAGTATAACCATAAAAGCAAAGCAAAATGCAGGTACAGCAGGTCACGATGACCTAGGGTATCGTTCCTTGCACGAGAATGACCCGGAGACATGGAACTACTGCTACTTTGTGATGGCAAGTCCCTTCCCTCTCCGGATGACAGGCGCAGCAGCCCTCGCCGCCGACATGCACGCCGTCGCGGAGGTGTTTGTCGGGGCGTCAGGGCGCCTCTGCTGTAATCCTCGCCAACGGATAAGGGGCAGAGAGTGCGAGAGGAAGAGAGAGGCACGGTCTTTGGGGTTCAGACAGCAACGTGTCTCCCATTTTCCTTTCTCGCATGCTCCAAACTTTCTCAAACACTAAGTAAAGAGAAGAATCCATAATTGTTCCTTTCGCGAGTGACCGCGTTGGCGCGTGGTTGCGGCCGTGTTTTCGGAAACTGCTCCCGAGGCTTTTAGCCGCACCTACGCGTTCGGGGAAGCCAGCGGCCGTTTTCAGGGCGCCCCGTGAGTCCTGGGCTGTGGTCCCCTCGGCTGTGCTACAGGAC
>NW_026268002.1:16008-17428 GCF_000697945.3 Frankliniella occidentalis | reverse complement strand
GGGGAGGGGGGTGCTTGGGGGCGCAACCAGCGAAACTAGAGGAAGGCCCGCTCGTGCTGTTTTTGCGCAGTCGCCATTAATTCTTCCCTGCTTACTTACGCAACGAGTGTGCGTCCCGTCGCATAGCCAGCCACCCTGGCCCCTGCGGCCCCCCGCCGCGCTCGTACAGCCTTCAGCCTCGGGCAGAGGATGTCCATCAGGATGAGCCCGCGTGTACCCTCGAGCTGTGCCTCCCAATGTCACTCTCCGACGACCCGTTCGGGATTCCAGCACGACTCGGTGCCGCGGAGGTACTGTACGGAGTGTCGCGTGGTGGCGTTGCGTGCGCGCGCACCTCTGTGTGTGCGTGTGTTGTTTACGTCGTGTCCTCGCTGGCCACCTGCCCCGCGATATGACTTGCCGCATAGCCGTGATGGCCACAAAATGCGTACGCGCGATAGTTTGGCCCGAGACACAATATGCGACGTAAATAAAAAGCGCACCACAGTGAAATTGCATCGTAAAATATGTAGTTCTTTGGGAATCTTTCTGTTTACGCCACATCCACACTGTAGCATTATTATTCTTAATTTTACATGCGCCCACCGAAAAATCCCAGCCCCTCTCGCACGTGCTCGCCATACAAGCGCTCACATGTTGGGCCCAAACGCGCACTGTTTGTACGCTCTCCCCGTAACACGCCCGCGCGCGCACACACACACACAGCCACATTGTTCTTTTTATTTCTCCTTCATTCCGTTGGTTTGAAGTTTTTGGTTAAGCCTAAGGAAGCCGCGACGCGCGGCAGCGCCCAGGTGAATGACCTGAGAAATTTGAAGAAATTTGTCCCCGCGCCCCTTATGCATGCGAGAGAGTCACCTCGGAGGCGCGCAGCATTCCCGGCCACTATTAGTGCCCCTTCGACGCCACTTCGACGCCTCGCAACATTTGTCCCTTGTTCTCCGGCGAACTCTTGTTTGGCGCGGGGTCCCCCCCGAGCCCCCCTTCAGCCCTCCCTCCCATGAGAAGATGGAGGGCCTCGGTACGCCGAGGTAACGACAATGCTTACTCAGCGGCAGATTCTCGGCATGCCCCAGAGACAAGAGGAGACCGGCAAGGCCTATGCTGAGCTATAGGGCGAGGTGAAGCGCGCCGCACATCTGTGGCGTACTGGCAGCGGCCCATCCGTGGCTGTTCGGCACCACTTCGGGTGCCATTCGGAGTACGCGAGATCCCTCAGCCGCGTAAGCGACGTGGGTGCCCCGGCCCGGCTCGGCCCGGGGGCCAAGGGCCCGGCTGGACAAGCTCGACTCTACTGGCTTCGGCGCATCTCGGTGCTCGAGTACTGCAGCTTCGGGGGTCGCGTACTGCGCCGAGGCCGGGTCGTCCTCCGGCTCGGCTCGGCTCTCTGCGCTGCCTCGGCTTAGCATTGGCTTGCTCG
>NW_026268002.1:9037-14381 GCF_000697945.3 Frankliniella occidentalis | reverse complement strand
AGGAAAAAGAACAGAAAGACGCTCGGAACGTTCGGGAACCTAATCGCAAGGCCCGAAATCCGCGTACCCCATGGGGCAGCGCAATTAACTAAACTTTTAACAAATTTAACGGAATTATATGTCCAAAAAGTGAACAGCTGTGCTAATGGTACAGTTCAAGGAACAAAACGAGCGTACTCCCAGCCCCGTGCGAGAAGTACGCTCGGAGATAAACCATACATCGAGGGCTAGGGAGGGCCCACGGGGGCTCACTCACTCAAAAGCTTCGTATCCAGGGCCGCCCTTTCTCAAGTCCTGGGCCTGGCTTAGCTTTATGTGCAGCATCTGTTGGTGGTTAAAGCCCTTCGCAGCCCGAGCCCTACCCGCCCCAACGCGGCTGGCGCTGCTACACGGCTCTGCCCAGTGTCGTAATGTTGTGAGCCGGGGTGTCACTCCATAACGGATAAAGATGGGAGGAAACGCGGCGATAACCACCCTCGGGGTGGCGCGGAGCGGAGCAAGGTGGCGCGGAGCGGCCCGCGCCAGAGGCGGCCAGAGCCTTGCGCCCTGCGCCTTGCGCCCTGCGCCTTGCGCCCTGTGCCCTCGGGGAGGAACGGGGACGCCCTTCCGGTCCGTTAGGCCTGCTGGGCGGCACATGGGCGGCCCGGGGTGAGGTGAGCCGCGCCGACCAAAGGAAACGAAAACAGCGGGGAGAGAGAAAGAGAGCGAGTCCAAAGGGGTGCGCACGGCTCGGCCGCGGTGGCGAAGAGAAACAGGAAGGGGTGTCATTTGGAGCGGCCGAAGCATAAGCCCCATCGGGTGGCTCACCCTTCGCACTGGATGCACCCTCCCTCCACCCCCCTGGAGTCACGGCACCCACACCAAAGACCAGGGCGGGCAGCGGTGCAGCAGTCTGCGAGGTGTGGTAGGACCTGGGGGGCGCAGCGTTTGGGCCGCGGTGCGGGGCAGGGCGGGGTGGGGCGGCACTTCAAAAAGCAGTCAGCTCCCGCGGCTCTCTCTCGCACGTGCCCCTCGCACCGCGCCGGTAGCGGATGTACTGTAGCGCGCATCCTGCCCCGCCGCCGACAGACTTCTTAATATTTCCAGAAATGAAATGAAAAACATCCGATGGGTTGATGGGACGGGAGGTGCGACACGTGCGGTGAGTCTCGAAGGGCTTTATGGCCGTTCCCTTCCGCAGTTAGGCCCTTCGTGGCGCGTCGTGGCGCGGGGCGTGGCCGTCCTTACGTTGTCGACCTCCTGGACTGTCCTGGTGCTGGCGCCCCACCCCCATGGCAGCCCAGTCGCCTCCAGCTAGGCCCCCTCCCTGGAGACTGGCGCCCCGCCACCCCGAGCCGACGCCGACACCTGCCGCTGCAGAAGTTGGACGAGTAGGTAGCTGCCCCCAATGTTCGCACGCCGCTATGGCAGTAGCAGTGTGCCCCGTTTTTCCCCGAACCCAAACACCTTGTCTCTCTCACTCTCCCCCCTCTCCTCTTCCCTCCTTCTCCCTCCCCCATAAAAGGCGTGAGGGAGATAGACAGAGATAGGATGATGCATGTTATGTGGAAAGGGTGTCGCTTGCTTATCCCTAATTTGTACGCGCAGGACACACCTCCCGTGGGACGCGTCGTGGGGTTGCCATCCCGGCTCCTCCTGTATCCGGCTCGGCTCGGCTCGGCTCGGCTCGGGCCGGACCGAGATGTCGCATTAGATGCCGACATGGCCCACGTGCAATGGTCTGCCCGGACCCGGACCTACAGCTGACGACACTCGACCTGAAAACTGCACTGTAAATTTCGTTCCGGGGTGCGTCAGAGCAGACGTCGCAGTATTGCGGGTTCGCCTACATCCCCGTCCGTAAAGTGGCCACCATGGCTAGCCCTTAGAGGGCATGCAATCCCGCAACACTGCAACGCCTGCTCTGATACACCCGATGTTTGTATTGGAAGCAATTTTTCCACTGCCATGACGGCGATCTGAATAAAACGCCCAGTAAAAAAATAAACTGACTACCTAAAAAAGAAAAGAAAAGATTTGAGACAAAATGCTTCAAGCTAGGAGCCCCAAGCTACCAATCATTGACTTCAACTTATAGTCCACTAGTCGTGCTGTCAGCGATTTGTTCCCCATTTTGTGCGACTTCTCTACGACTTTGTGCACAGAGTGCCGCAGGGTATCGGATTTCGGCGGGAAAACATCGCATCGGGAGCTGGCAGCACCATGCAACACAGAGTCCTCCGTGTTCCTCCATTTTCTTCCGAGCCTGGGCCAGAGGCCTGGGCCAGAGGCCTGGGCGGGGTGTCGTCCTGGACCCAACTCAGACTTATTAGGCGACAAGTTAATGTTTGCGTCTTGTCTTGTCTTTCGCAGACATGATGCAGGCAGGACATGGGTCGTCAGCAGCAGATTCCGTATGGTCATGGTCATGCCCTCGTAGGCTCGGTCATGAATTACATTACTGTTTCGTCTTCTTCATCTTCAATGAATTTGGATTCTATCAAAATCTGCTACAAAGTTCATCTTCCAAAATGTGGTGAGGTCATTGAACTAAGGTGAGAGGTTGCGGAAGCAGAAATTGTACAACAATTATTAACATAAACGCTAAAGAGTACGATGAACAAATGAGTTAGAAAGGTAGTGCCTGGATAGTCCTCGTCAAACTGCAGCGCCCAGCCGAGAGAGCTCCATAATGACACTTTTTATGTGGTTTTCGTTTGCCGCCGCGAACGACACGAAAATGCAATTAAATATAAAAAATATGTTTAACAGCTCTGGGGCGTGGTTAAGCCCGGCGCAGAGCGAAAGGAGTCTCGCTTCAACTAACGCCCCGCAACGTCCCGCCCCTCTCCCCCCTTCCCATTTCGGGGCGGAGCGCCGCGAGCACAGGCTCGTTTTTTCGACCATTTCTAGAAATGCTTTCTTACCTTTTTCCAGATGGTTGGCCGCGGGGCTGCGGGGCGCACGCGACCCCAGTGGGGCCCCAGTGCCGCGTGGCGTGGCGCGGCGGGGCATCGCGTTGCACGGGGGGGGGGAGGGCGACACCGCCACCCACTGCACGTGCTGGCACACGTGCGCGCGCAAGGGGTTGAGCCTGCCCGTCCAGCCCGCCTGCTCCCGGACCCTAACCTACGATAAACAGCCCGCCAGCGCGCCTTATCACGGCTGGAAATGGAGGGGACAAAATAATGCATGCTGGAAATGGGGGCCATGACTTGAAGGCCGCATTCAAGCGCTCTGCGCACGAGTGAGCGTCCTTTGCGGTCAGTTCCGAGGAGCAGCAGAGATGTAAAACTTGGATTTTTCAAGCTCAATTGGAAACTGCAGTGTTAAAAACTTGGATAAGGAACACGCGCCCCTCCTCTCCACCCTTTTTGATGGAGCCGCGCCGCGCGCGTGCCCCAGCCCCGACCCCCTCGAGGTACCTGCTGGGGACGGAGCGGGGTCGCACACCTGGGCAGGAGGGCGCGGCGGGTCGGAGCGCGGGCGGAAAGAGTTGAGTATTGGATACGGGTCACCTGATACTAATAAGCTTTCAGCGCGAACACTTTCCTCCTTCACCTATGATGGGGGCCACTGGGGCCGGGGTGGCTCTAGGTTGCTATGGACATGAAGTCGTGATAACCCCAGCATGCTTCAACTCGTCAAAGTTGAACTTTTGTCGCCGTGGCCTGCATGGAAGACGCCTCCCTGCCCTCTGCCCCCTCCCCCTTTCTCCATCACACTTGGGGTCGGTGGCGGCCCATAGCGTCCCAGGACCATTTACCAATCTGAGTCAATTGAGCCGCCTGTAAGACGCTGTCCGCTGTCCGCCTGCTCGGCCGGCCGGGGCCCGCTGCCACGTCGCCTTCTCACGGGACACGGTGCTCATTACAGTGACTCGCTGACCCCGGGGGGCGGCGAACACCAAGTGTGTGACTGCTCAACACTTGCAAGTGTGCAACTTGCATACTTGGGAGCGTTCAACTGCGTAAAGTACACTTTCAAGAGGCCAACTCGGTAGCTGTGCACTTAGAAGTGTGCAACTCTTTCGTTTAACACTTCCCCACACAGCAAGCGGCCAATCTAAGGAAGTGCTCAACAGAGAGGACTTGCACACTTACAAATAGTGCACAACTACGCAGTTGAATACTTCAAGCAAGTGTGCCGAAGTGTGCCGTTAGTAAGGCAATTCATCAGTGTTGCGGGTTTGCATACCCAAGGGGCTATGGCGCTTTACGGGCAGATCGGGTAGGCGAAGTTGCACACTTACAACAGTTAGGTATATGCACCTATGCACACTTAGTTTATGAGCGCGTGCTCAACGCAAAGAGGTTCTGTCATTTTCGCCGCCCTTTTCCAGCTCGGCTTCTCTTTTCGAGAGCACCCCGCTGTTTCCTCTGCCTTTCTTTCTCTCGCGCCCTCCCCTCGCCCTTCCTGTGCAAGGGCGTTACTTCCGTTGTTGTCTTCCCCTCGTTTTCTCCTCGCGGAAAGAAATTAAAAGAATCGACAGTTGACAGAGGACAGAGGCGCCCCTTCGCTTGAGGTAAGCCGCAGCAGTAGACGGGGCGACGGGGGTGAGGGGCCCCCCGAAAAATCGTGACGGGGGTCGCAACATCCGCAGGGCGGCGGAAACGTATCCGGCCACCCCTCTTGAAGCCCCCCCCCCCCCTCACCGGGCCAACTTGTCTGTCAAATAAGCTTCTGCCGTCAACCTGTCTGTCATATCATTAGTTGAAACTACCATCAAGAAGTATGGTGAAGGGAATACGATCATAGCTCATGTGAAGTGGAGTCCAACCGGGCGACCTACGCCGCGCCAGCCGCGCATAGGCAGCCCTCCACTCGCCCCCCCTCCTTTTCCTATCAGCACGTGGTCTGCACGTGGATTTGCGTGTCACTTTTGCCTTTTGCCGCCAGCCCGTCGATGCGGATTCGCGTCAAAGTCCGCCGCCTGTGTCCCGCATGGGACCTGGACCTGATGAGTCCCACGTGCGGCGGGCGTTTGGGTGATTTGGAAACAACTTGGTGGTGGTGTCGAATATCTTTCGTTCTTCGATTCCTGGTCGGACAAGTCTTCAAGGCTACGGAACTTTTTCCAAATATACATATCTGGTGCACTAAACTCCGTAACTGCCGATCACTAGGTGATGACTCCGCGAACCGCACGTACTACAAGTTTTGTGAAATATCGGCTAAGCAAACTCTCAAATTAAACAAAAACTGACAAGCATCATCACGCAGTTCTCAGCGATTATTTTTAATCCCGCAACAAATAGACATAACAGTTCACCGGTTTCTTCTTCTTCTTCTTCTTCTTCTTCTTCTTCTTCTTCTTCTTCTTCTTCTTCTTCTTCTTCTTCTTCTTCTTCTTCTTCTTCTTCTT
>NW_026268002.1:6887-7792 GCF_000697945.3 Frankliniella occidentalis | reverse complement strand
GGGGGGGGAGGCTTTCCTATGTCCTGCTCCACTGCAGCTTTCTTCCCGGCGTGTACGTGCTTACACGAGCACACACACACGCGCGCGCGCGCGCACGCACACATATGAGAGCGGAGACTAGTGTCGCTCAGAGCTCATCAGCTTTCAATTAACGTAGGCATCACTCGTCTGACATTTCCTTGATGTGCCAGGAGGAGGAGGCGCAGTCGTGGCAGTAGGCAGCACCGTACTGCGGCACAGGCCTGCAAGGCACCAGGCAGTGCTGCGACACGCGCGCCTCAGCGCACCGGCCCAAGCACAGGAAGCGCAGGCCTAGTATAGGCGTGCGGCGCCGCGTCGCTCGGCGGGGCGGGGCTGGGCGGCGGCCACGCAAACGTCTCCGCGGACTTCCGGCCGACAGCACCCCCCCCCCTCTCCTCCTCCTCCCGCTCGGCCCCGCGGGCGCCGCCCCAGCGGCAGCGGGTGCATCGTGCTGTGTGAGGGGGCGGGACCGTGCGGTGCACTCAGTGCAAGCGAGCTGCTTACCGTGCGGCTTTCCACCGGCCGACTTCGGACTTCCCCCGCGCCCCGCGCCCCGCGCCCCACCCGAGCTGGCAGTCGCGCTTTGTCGAGCTGGCAGTTCATCATGTATTATGATTGCGACCTGACCAGACCCCTCCACCGATTGTACTTTCACCATCAGTCAGGATGGCCGAGCGGTCTAAGGCGCTGCGTTCAGGTCGCAGTCCACTTCTGTGGGCGTGGGTTCGAATCCCACTTCTGACAGATTGTTTTTTTTTTCATGCTTGTCGCCTGCCCCTGACCCTATTTAATAGGGTATCCCTCTAGAGCGCGGAGCGGAACTAAGAAGAACAAAAGCGGATACAGAGAGCGGTGGTGGGGGCGGGCGCGCGGAGGAGCGGCGG
>NW_026268002.1:0-4423 GCF_000697945.3 Frankliniella occidentalis | reverse complement strand
CCCCCCACCCCCACCAGCCGGAGTTAGCGTTCCGAGCGCTAGAAGAGGTGCGTCCACCCAGTCCATTTCGAGTAGCGTCGTGGTGCCTTTCTGACAATGTGGCACAGAGCCCACCCCAAACGCACAACTTTGTGAGGTTTCTGATTATTATAGGACCTTTTACTATAGAACTTTTCTCTTTAGAACTATTTGAAACTTTTGGCGTCGTAGCGGACGGCTTGTTCCTTTGCACTCGCAGTCATAATCGGCTATTAGTGTTCAATAAGAATGTTGCAGGTTTTCAGCCCCTCCAACTTTTCCTGCCCCTCTCAACCCTCAACCTGCCGTCGAAAGGATCTATTGTTCGTGTTCTGCAAGGAAATAAAACAACACCGAGATTCTGGTAAGCCAGGTGGCAGCTACTCCACTGAATTTTGCAGAGGACGACATATGTCGTCTATGTCGTGGTCTATGTGTGGTTGTCTATGCGCTCCTGCTTGGTCGCGGGGCGCCGTGGACATGGAGATAGGCAAATCGCGCGCACGACTGCTCGCGGCACAGCCTAAGTGGGCGGCGCTTATCAGCCGACTGCTGGTAAGCACTCTGCCAGCTCAGCCCAGCCCAGAGAGCCGAGCCCGAACCACGCGCCATCGCCATCCTTTCTTCAGTATTTATTCCAGACATACTCGTTGCATTTGCAACCGCGCCATAACTCAATACAATACTCCTGCCCAACTTGGCGGCGGTTTGCTTGACGTCAAACGAATACGATGGTTCCCCTCTTGGTTCCTTTACGCGCCGCGAGCGCCAAGGCCTAGACATGAAGGCGCGGCGAGAGCCTGTGTGTGCTGGGCCGTCGGCCGTCCATGCGAAAGCCCGCCCCGATTCGTCGGTTCACAACGACGGAGACACAGTTTGTGGCTCTGGGGGGTCTGCACAGTTATAGCGACGCCCGTGTAGTGCTCGGTCAAGCCCACAGTAGTAGAGATAGCCTGCAGCAACGGGAAGCCCATAACGCAGTGTAGGCGAGTGTAGGCAAGCCCATCACCTACGATTTTCTGCCAATACTGTACTTTACTTTAACGCCATATCCTATATGAAATGGAACTTTCATAACGAATTTTTATTCTGCACCCAAAAAACTGAGTTCTTGGACCAAGTACACATTGTACTTAATCCTTGATTTTTCAAGTGCACATATTTTGATTCAATAGATATGCGCTTAAAAAATCAAGGATCAAGTACAATACTTGATCTAAGAAACTCAGTTTTTTGGGTGTGGCCATGGTGATTAAAAATCGTAAATTTTACTATTTTTCCCATTTTTCTAGGAGGCTTTCTGTCGTGTGGCCCACAACTCCACCACCTGAGGTTGTCCCTCCAACGGTGTACGACGACGACGTCCCGCTTCCCGCGTCCCCTTGCCGCCCGCGACGTCCCGGAGGCGAGTGGGTTGGGCCTGGCTGGGCAGAGCTGGGCGGGCTGCTGTTCACATGGAATAACAATTCATTCCATTACATTATTTTTATAATCACACGGCGCGCGCAAGCCCGGCTTCCGGCCGGGGCATGACCGGGGCCGCCGCGGGGCGGGGGCTCGTGACAGGGGAAGCTCTAGCCCTGGCAGAGCCCTAGCCTGCGGAAGGGGCTCGAAATTTATGTCCCCCACAGGCATGACGGGACGAGGTGGTGGTGGTGGTGGTGACGGGCGAAGGTACGCCGAACCGCATCCCCGTCAACGGAACAACCACGAATTCAAATTCAACATACGAAATCACCAACAGGGTCACAAATCTAATATCGATCCGCCATGCCATGCCTAGGATTTTACATTCAGGGTGGTCCACAGACGCCCCTTCCCTCTATTTTGCTTATGCTGTACCGGATGAATGCGTGCCACCGAGTTGCATACTCGCACGGGGTCATAAGGCGCCGCGGTTAGCGACGGTAGGCAAGCCCACCCGCACTCCTGCTTGCGGTGCAGTATAAGCCAAATAAAGGAAGGAGTCTGTGGAGTGGCTCCATGATGGTAAGTAGGATCGCGATGGGACAACATGTTGGCGGAGGGCGCTTCCTATTGGCATTCACGTTGCACCCGCGGCTGGACCGTCCGCAGGTGGAGAGGGGGGGGGGGGCACCTCCCGCCACACCTCTCACACCTGCGCGACGCACCGACTCCCCCGCGTGTCTCCGACACATGTCTAATCGACCGTCGATCGGCCATCGATTCGCTCCCGCGGGACGCCACGCCTCCGGCGCATACGGCCGTGCATACTGCGTAACCAAGCAGCAGATAGGCCTTGCTGGCTGAGGACTTCTAGTATAAGGGTGGCTTCTGGCGTTCGATGAGATGAAACCATGACACAGTTTCCTGTGAAAGTGCTGGGTCGGAAGGGGGAGGGGGGGGAGGGGGAGTCAGAGAGAATTAAGGTGTCCGATTCCTCACCCCGCGCCCCCTACCTGTTGAGTGCTCTCATCGCCAGGCGTGAAAAGGCTGCCTTCCGTAACTCGACGCCCGCCACGCCACCCTGGGATGCTGCACTGTATCGCTTTCTCAGATCAGGATCGGGCGGAACCGCGCGGGGGCCCAGAGGAGGACGCGGGCGATTAATTTCTTCCGGCGACTCTTGATCTACTCTCCGACACACGAAAAAGTAGGGCAAAAACACTAATAGTGGGTGGGCGTGAGAACCTCGAGGGCACATGGTGCCAGAAAAATGTTAATTGGGTCATTGCACACAGACCCACTGGAGGATTTCATTGTTATATTGTGCCGCATGCAGCCGAGCGGGCCGGTTGCCTACTCGCAATACCCCATAAGGCACCACGCGCCGAGGTCAAGGTGGGGGCGGCCGACATACCCCGGACAATTTCACAGTTACACTGTACCACATGCTGCCGTGCGCGTGCGGGTGGCCTTGCTTCTCACAGTGGTGCCCTATGGCTCCTTGCGAGTAGGCAACGCGTTAACGTGCCTGCCTGCATACGGTGTAGGTACTAGGACCAGGTGGTTGACTCACGCCGCGCACTTTCGTGGTTGTACTGTACCGCATACACGCGTGTGGGCGGGTTTGCCTATCCCCGCTGCCCACGGCTCCTTGTGTCCCCGTGTGAGTAGGCAGCCCGCACGCACGCGTGCAAGCGGTACAGTATAACTACAAAAGTACGTAGCGTGAGTCAGCCACGTGGTATACAACACTGTCCGAGGTATTTGGGCCACCCTACACGAGCCTTTTCAGCCACCTGGCACATTCATTTTTGTCCAACGCATTACTGGCGTTCCCTCGCATCTTGGCACAATGAATACATTTTAGAGGTAACAATTTGATAGGCTGACACTTTTCTTTTATAGAAGGTAAGCACGGAACGTGGTATGGGCATGGGCAGTTTGACAAGCTGCTTGGGTGAAAGCGATTTCTTATAGTGCAGCATAGGGCGTCGCTTAATTCTTATTTTTATTGTCAAAGAAAAGATGTGGATATTTTTAGCAGCGCTCCTTGATCAGAGGGGATTATCCGAAAACCCGCCAGTGATGTCGGCCGCCCACCCCCTCATCCGCCTCCATCAACAGCCGCAGCGCCAGGAGGGGCGCCTTTCATCCTTTCACCGGCCCCTGGGTACAGCAGGACGAGGAAGAAACGAAATCAAATCCCCCCTCCGCCGCCCCTTGCCCCGTCTTCCTGCTGCCGAGCGCGAGACGAGAGCGCGGCAGGACAGGGGAGGAGGAGGAGAGAGAGAGGAGGAAGTGCTGATTATTAAATATTTGTCGCTTCGGATATCCTGCGCGTCTGCTCCGTGTCCTACGCCGACGCCCGTCAAGGAGGGACACAGGGGAAGCAGGAGCTTAAATATAACTCGTTTGAAGCCGAAGAGTAATGTTATGGAGAGAATTTGAAAACAAAACGACTGAGGGGGAATTGCATCCAAATTGCGGAGGTAGGGGAGGGGAGGTAGGGGATAGGTGTATACTCGAACGGGGCCATAAGGCGCCGCGGTGTGCGAGGCAAGCCCTTACAGTAATGGGCAAATACTGTATTTAGTAGGCTTTCAGATTGGAGTATCAAGAAAAGGCCCTCGATGGGGTTGGATGTAAGGGTTGGACGATGTACCCCCATGTTGTACTAAGCATCCCTCGGCAAATCTACTCCGGCCTGCAACGAGCCCACGTGGATGTGGCGAGTAAGTCGCATAGGCAGGGAACTCGCCAAAATGGTGACTGAGTGTGGAATTCCCTGACCTGCAACATCTTATTTCACTTGAGTGTGGCCAACGGTCATATGGAAAAATTTATCAACAAACAATTTATAACAATTGGGATACTTTACTACATGGTAAGATACATTTCCGCACATCTGTATTTTAATAATTACAGAGTTATTTACATACCATTATGACTATCATCAACATTTTCTAGATGCATGGCTTGACGCATTTGCTTACCTTAT
>NW_026268001.1:25332-26337 GCF_000697945.3 Frankliniella occidentalis | reverse complement strand
CGCACGTGGCGACTGCGCTAACGTCCCTGTTTGTAGCTACACGATTGTAGCTAAAGCCGACAGTGCCGGACCAGGGGCCGCGGGGGCTCAATTCAGGAAAGCATTGCCTACCCTCCAGGCGTTTTCAGCGGCAATCATCGACCCACGCCTAGATTGACACGGCGTCACTTCTTAGCTTTAGAAAGGATTTATGAACCTGGGGTCAAAAGGAGCCTAAACCAAAGTCCCCGTCACGACAGACGCCGTAGGGAGAAGCCGCGGCCTACCTCGCAGGCGTCCAAACGACAACGACAACTCATGTCGCGGCGACAAGTAGTAGTAGACACATCCCTGTTCATGGACACAAACATGTGGTCACAAATGGGGCAACATACCATTTCCGACGCCACCAGCCACGCCCCTTTTGTAGCTAAACAGTTGTAGCTACAGGCTACATGACCGCATGCAGCCTCATCCGAGCCAAAATTGTCGGCCCTAAAATCAACTCCCGGGCGGGGCAAATTTTTTCTTTGTCGCTTTTTGTCTCCCGTTAGGCAAGACCGAGCTCAGACCTCAGCCCCGGAGGGGGGGGGGAGGGGGGGGAAGCTAGTAGCCAAGCGTGATAAAGCGTGATCGCGTAGGCAGATCGTGCGGGTGGTCGGTAGTTCGAATCTCATCTGCGGCCATTTTTTCTGCTCTGCTGGCCAAGAGTGTCTTCGGGCGTCGGTCACAGCTCAGATCAACATGCCGCTGAAAGTGGTGAACTCTATCGATCTATCGTGGCCAAGACGGTAGAGTCCGAGCCCTACGTGGATCTGGTCGCAGGTTCAAATCTCGGCTGAGTGATGGTGATATTTTTTGCGCTCCGCTGGTCATTACTTTACAGCAGTGCGACACCTGATGTGCTGGGCCGGTTCGCAAACAGTCGCTGATTCAATTCTAGTCGACTAAACCCTTTTGCCCCTCTGCCAGCCATATGTTTCGGGGTGCGAGCCACAGCGGAGATAAGCTTCACATATGCATAAC
>NW_026268001.1:19682-20141 GCF_000697945.3 Frankliniella occidentalis | reverse complement strand
CCGAGTTCTGAACCTGCCGCTGACAAGTGGAGCCGACAGCCGAGTGGCGAGCGCTCTGGGGTGTGGGGTCCGGAAACCGCCAGTCCTGGGATCGAATCCCAGCCGTAGAGCTTTTTTTCTCTTTCGTTGACCATGTCTGCGGGATTCAGCGAGAGGCGTGATACACATGTCGCCGGGAGCGGATCAAGAGACCGGGAAAAAAGTACGGCGGATGGGATTCGATCCCTGAGCAGACGGTTTCCGCACCACACGCCAGCACGCTCGCCACTCGGCTGTCGCCTGCTCCTGTGGACGGAAACGTCAGAACTCGGCCCTGCTTTACAAGTCTTTGTCTCCGGTGTTGCATGCGTTCAGGTCGGGTCAAGTCCACCTCCTCGACTCGCTGCAGCCCGGGTCGAATTTTGGCCAAAAACACGGAACAAGTTACATAAATGGACCTAACCTAACCCCCGCGCGCCC
>NW_026268001.1:14415-14741 GCF_000697945.3 Frankliniella occidentalis | reverse complement strand
AACGACAAGGCTCCCGTCGAGCGGGCGAGCGCGGCCTCCGAGCGGGGCTCGGCCGCCACCTGCGCACCAACAAAAACACAACATTATTTCATGTTCGCGAGAAATTGTAAAAAGAATGAAAGTGGGACAATATAATCGTGATCAGCGCGTCTCTCTGCGCAGCAAGCGTTTCAACCCCTTCCGTTCCTCGCCGAAAGCGAGCCGGGCCGCGAGCGGGGTGGCGTGGCGTGGCGTGGACGCGTGGCGGACTCATAAACATTCGGCTTGCCGGTGGCAACCTTC
The DNA here is from genome assembly GCF_000697945.3 of Frankliniella occidentalis. Classification (NCBI taxonomy): domain Eukaryota; kingdom Metazoa; phylum Arthropoda; class Insecta; order Thysanoptera; family Thripidae; genus Frankliniella; species Frankliniella occidentalis. Next base: position 14,459 of record NW_026268001.1, on the reverse strand, counting down.
CAAGGGGACGAGTAGCGTGTGACAAAAGTCCCGGGCGCGGAGTC
>NW_026268001.1:12602-13188 GCF_000697945.3 Frankliniella occidentalis | reverse complement strand
GCGCGCCGGCGCCGCGCCGTTAACTGAGAGTGCTCCAAACCAGTCAGCTGGCTAATCCGACAGACATGCGGACGGCCTGTCTGTCAGGTACCTCGTCATTGCCAGGGGCCGTACTATTGGCCATACCACTGGCCTCACCTCGGGCCTCACAATGGGCCTCGATACGGGCCTCGCCAAAGGGCCTCACCAGCTCGCTAGCGCCACGGTCTTCACTTCGGCATAGGGACGCAACTGTTTGCAGCGCGATTTAACTAAGGCTTTTCGGGGCTCGCCGCCTGGGCCGAACCAGCCCCCTAGACGGAACAAAACGAGCATTATGTCTGCTACTAACACCGCACAGAGAAAGATTATCTCCCGACAGGCACGAAAAGTAAAAAAAAAAAAAAACACGTAAAAAGCCAAAGGTCTGGCCGCTAAACGTGAGCTGGTCAGACAGGATATTTTCCCGGTGTGCCAATTTTACGAGTAACGTTTCTAACTGGCTGCTTTTATTTTGAAGTCTGGCATAAAGAGTATCATGAATAAGCTTCATTTACGTGGGTTTTCAGTCGCAAGGCTATCCCATTTCTATGTGCATAAGCAGGGG
>NW_026268001.1:11284-11665 GCF_000697945.3 Frankliniella occidentalis | reverse complement strand
GGAGCATGCCTCCTCTCGCTGGACCCCCCAGGACCCCATGGTCCTCCAGGGCCTTCAGGGCCTCCAGGACCTGCAGGACCTCCAGGACCTCCAGGACCTCCAGGGCTACTCGTTCCAGATCTCGAGCAGTCTTAGACGATACGAGCAAGCAGTGGGTATCCATACCGCTCCCCGCTGGCTCGAGGCCTTGGCGCAGTACAGTGCCTGAAAAGGGCCGCAGAATTTCCAGCGAGTGCCGCAGGACTTCCAGCGAATGCCGCAGGACTTCCAGCGAGTGTCGCGGAGAAGGTCAAAGTTCATGTCAACGGGGAAGTGGTTATTCCAGGGCGTGCGATCGAAGGGAGCCCGAGGGCGGGGCTGGAACAACAACTATACTGGAGT
>NW_026268001.1:5950-6514 GCF_000697945.3 Frankliniella occidentalis | reverse complement strand
AGCAACGTCGACAGGACGTAGATGGTCTAGGTCGGTACAACGTAGATCGGAGCGTTGCTGCGGTAGAGATTTTGACCGTGGATTCCACGTAGATGCAACGTGATTTATAAGGGGTCGTTTTCTACGTGGACGCAACGTTGCTGCTATGTCGGGCAGACTATATCGCGGAGGAGGTACAAATCGATCTGTGTGGTTGTCTTTGTTTAGTCGAAATGAGGACATTTGTGTCAGAGGAATAGTTCAGTTCAGAGGTACCATCTGTACCGTACCGGTACCGGTACCCAAGGGCACACTTGCACTTGATTCAAAAATGTACTGTGACTGGCCACCCTCTTCGGGCGTGCACGATATGCCAGGGGACAGGCTGGTACTTGTCTGATTGTCGACGAGAGGACCTCCCGCGCTTTATTATCATGCCAAACTACCACTGGCGCCCTCTGCTGACGTTCAGATATCACAGTCGCCAGAGGGCGCTCTTCAGCTAGTGGGCATACGATAGCGCGCGGGTAGTTCCTTGTGTTGCCAATCGTACAGGTATATGCGCGCTACCCATAAAAATCTGTG
>NW_026268001.1:5456-5900 GCF_000697945.3 Frankliniella occidentalis | reverse complement strand
TTGCTGCGCTCTGTCACGTCGGTGCGGCACAAGGGACTGGGGTGAGTAACACTTGACAATAAGCAACACTTGACAATAAGTAACACTTGACAATAAGTAACACTTGCAAGCAAGTAACACTTGCAAATACTGCCTCCCACCGATGACAAGAGACACTGGAGCGGCAATGCGGGACGAAGACCTCGATCTGCTGCTGATAGAATCAAACCATTTTCAAGGAGCACTTGCAGCCTGCCCATCTCTATTCAGGCTGAGTGCTCAGGCTAGGGCAGGGGGATCCCTCCACTATCCACCTATTACCTCCACGACTTCGTTCTCTCTCTCTTCAGGCAGGACTTCACCTCTAATATTCCTACAGGTTTCTAGGGGCCAATACTGCAGGGGAGACTCTAGTCGTAAACCTCACCCAAAACGCCTCCGCACGAAACTCGCGCGTGTCGTAAA
>NW_026268001.1:0-576 GCF_000697945.3 Frankliniella occidentalis | reverse complement strand
GCCCGCGGGACCACGGGCTTGGGCTCGGTAAGTACAGAGCATGAGCGAGCGGAAAACGTAGGCCGAGGTTGACGTAAGAAGCGGAATGGACCAGCTGGGTCAAACAAGGGACATTTTTCTGCTCTACTCCGGGCGCCTGCCAAGCTGAGAGTAGGCAAGCCCGCCGTACGCAAGAGCTTGACGGGGCGGTCTACCTCCCAAGCGCCTGCCACGCTGAGAGTAGGCAAGCCCGCCGTACGCACGAGCTCGACGGGGCGGTCTACCTCCCAAGCGCCTGCCACGCGGAGAGTAGGCAAGCCCGCCGTACGCACGAGCTTAACGGGGCGGTCGACCTCCCAGGCGCCTGCCACGCCGAGAGTAGGCAAGCCCGCCGCACGCACGAGCTTAACGGGGCGGTCGACCTCCCAGGCGCCTGCCACGCTGAGAGTAGGCAAGCCCACCGTATGCACGAGGCTGATGTAAGGAATGACCGGGTGAGTCAAACAAGCGCGACTTCCGACAGACTAGCGGCACGGGCACGGGGCGCGGCGGACGTTGTCTTAGTTCGTGTAAGAAGAACTCGATGGGCGTAACTCA
>NW_026268000.1:24000-24345 GCF_000697945.3 Frankliniella occidentalis | reverse complement strand
TCGCGTCAAACCGGCATTCCTGCTCGCTGGAGACGATACAGCGGCGCCTCCCACCACAGCCGTGGAGGGTAGGCAACCCGCACCGCCCGACGCAGTTGGGCCTGACCTTCAGCCCCCTGCCTCGTCGCCCGGCCCGTCAGCGGAGCCACACCCAGAAGGTCACGGCCACGCCGCTGCCGGAACACCTGCCGAGCGCCCGCCAGCCCCGTGCGCTCCCTTGGGAACGCCCCAGCGCACAACCCTTATAGCTCGCTCAACAAGGGTGGCAACAGCTTCACCACCCCCACCTGCTGGCACGCCTTCTTTACGCCGAACAAAATTCGGAAGGACAGTTCGTTTCCCAGA
>NW_026268000.1:18705-18989 GCF_000697945.3 Frankliniella occidentalis | reverse complement strand
ACAAGTTTCCGGCCCCAGTGTAACGGCGCCGTGGAACGCATGCATCGTCAGCTGAAGTCCGCCATCATGTGTTACACTAACACATCCTGGGTGGAGGCCCTTCCACTCGTCCTGCTTGGGATGAGGACCGCCTTCAAGGAGGACCTCCAGACGACAACAGCCGAGCTGGTCTACGGCGAGCCCCTGCGCCTGCCGGCTGACCTGCTCACCGCACCTCCAGCTGACGCCTCAAGCCCGTCAGAACTCCTGACGCGCCTCAGACAGTATTTCGGCACTCTACGCCC
>NW_026268000.1:18277-18590 GCF_000697945.3 Frankliniella occidentalis | reverse complement strand
TCACGTGACCGCCCGCCCCTGCCCGAAGGGCGTGCCGCCCAGGTGAGTGGAGGGGTCTGGCCAGAGAGGGGTCATGGGGAAAGGGGGCCGCTACAAATTGCACCACTTCGGGGGCAGGGGCCTCTTGTTTCAAGAGTGATTCCACCCTCCCCCTCCACCGCACCCCCCTCGTACCGCCGAGGCACGAGTACCCAAAGGGGGTGAAGGGAGTGGGGAGGGGGCTTTGGCAGACTATTTCTGTCGAATCAATGCTCTACTCAGAGAGAAACGACGAGGGGGGGGGGGATTGGTCAGCTCGACTCGAGGAGCACTC
>NW_026268000.1:12605-13281 GCF_000697945.3 Frankliniella occidentalis | reverse complement strand
ACGTGAGTAACCCCGCAGTCACGGAGTAGCGCCGCGCCACTCGGCTCGCCACCCACAAGGGCGTGGCCCATCCGACGGACTATTGATCCGGTCAGACCTGCTGGCCTACTGCACCGAAAATCTCTTTCGTTAGTGTGTCACCACTTGACCTAATTAGTTCACTAGTCAAGTTATTGGGAACTTAATTCTTTAAGACATTGCTACTGTTGTAATCAAGATTTGTCTCTGAGCTCGGAAATAAACTCGCCATGTTTTAATACAATCATTCTTTACGGTTCTGGCTACTTATTCCGTTGAAATAACACGAAGCACACCTACACACTCAATGAGCCCAGGCCCAGGACCGCAGAGTCGCGGGCGGGCACGGATGAAACAGATAGGCGAATTGAACCTCGCCAGAAGTGTGTAACACAAACGCACAAACCAGCTTGCCTTGTCCCACTTGGAGTAACAATTAAAGTCGTTTTACTTCGTTACGGTTGCTTTGCAGGTAATAAGACTTGCAAGGGTCCTTCACAAACTACGAAGGATTAAGCTTTGAAATATACGAAGCCACCACTTCGTATAGAGCTGGAGCTCTTATTGCCATGGCAGGCGGTCACAAATTACTGGTTTTTTGTGACGAAGCTGTGCATGGCTGATTCACCATGGCATCAAGTGGATAAAAAGAATAAAG
>NW_026268000.1:11999-12555 GCF_000697945.3 Frankliniella occidentalis | reverse complement strand
AGATTGCGCGCCGGGGGCTGTCCGATCTGATTCCACCACCATACGGACGGCAGGGACCACAATGCATCTTGCCTGCCCCATCTAGCTCAGCCCGGGCCCGGGACAGCGTCTACCCTGCCCTGAAGGGGTTGTGACTGGACCGGGAGCAGGACGCCCGTGCAGCATCCCCGACCCCCTCAGCTACTTATCCATCTTGATCCATCTCCAACCATCTATCCTCATACATTCAATTCATCAGCTTCTATCGATGTGTTTTCCTGTCAATCTAAAGGGTGTGGCAGACCCCTTCTTTCATTTGCCTTAGACTGCAAGCAGGAGTGCGCGCGGGCTTGCCTACCGTCACTCACCACGGCTCCTTAGATGGCCCCGTGTCCGTGCAAGTATACAACCCTCCCGCTCGCCCGTGTGCTGTAGGCCTAAAGTGCGGCGGTAAAGCAAAGTACAGGATGGGGCCTGTGCACCATCTTGCGCACATGTGAACTACATATTAACACTGAATAAATCCAAGTGTACGAATTTCACACACCTGCAGGTGAGTGACATCCATCCATCCATC
>NW_026268000.1:5842-6872 GCF_000697945.3 Frankliniella occidentalis | reverse complement strand
GCGGTCCAAACTTTGGCATCGACAATCTATCCGAGCGGCTGGACGGCTCACGCCCCATTTGCACGACAAGCCGCCGCCGCGCTCGTGCCGCCCCACCCCTCAATGCCGCGCTGTCGCACCGCTCGGGGAGCACATCGATACCGATAATTATGGATATGAAATTACTTGAAATTAACACACGCGCGCGCACGGGCACGTCACGTGACCGCCCGCCCCTGCCCGAAGGGCGTGTATGTCCACAAACAAATATATTCGATAAAGTAGGGCAATCATGCGACTGCTCTGAGATGTAACATAATAAAGTATGGAAAAATATTATTTTACATCGGGAGTAAAATGCAGTTTAAACTCTCTTTGATGAGTTGAGAAATCATAAGTATACGCCGAGTATACATATCTTTGTCCAAAACTGTAGTTGTGTGTGCAACATTCAAAGAATTTTAAAGCATTATTGTAAAGACGAACTAGTTTTTCGCAAGCTTGCGAACTATTTCTTTGCAATCCGAACAAGGGCTCTGACAGCTTTCACAGACTTTCTTTGCGATATGAAAGTAATTCATCGCGATACAAAGATCGAAAATTCTTCACAACGTTGCAAAATCCAAAAGTTTGCAAGCATTTTACAGTCTTACTTTTCATTATGAATGGAGTTTGACGCTCTCAGTTTCAACACTATACCGTTAGACCTACACCTCCAAGTGAAGACCCTTCCACCCGGGCTGCCCATTGTGCCCCTGCTGCACTTGAGGTGCGGGGCGCGTCCAGGGGGCAGGGGCGACATCTTGATGAGGTAAACACGTCCGTGTCGCAATAATGGGGTGGAGGACCGGCCTTCCACACAGAGAGATATGGATCACCAACCAAGACATTTGAAAAAAAAAACTGAGAAATAGAAAACTGTTAATGTAAAACAAAAGTGATGTAAGTAAGTGAACAAACTTTAAAAACGTTTTTGTTAGACTATTGCAAAGGAAAGAAAAAAATGTTCAAACTTTTTAAACTTTAAATATTCAACAGTAGAGAAGTACAA
>NW_026268000.1:2904-4182 GCF_000697945.3 Frankliniella occidentalis | reverse complement strand
GTGAATGTGTGTGAGTGATTCATTAGCAGTGCCATATACAGGGCGTTTGTTGTCGCAGACCACCCCTTGCCTCCCTCCCCCGCCCTTTCAAAGAAGGCTACGCACCGTGGAAGGCCCAACCACGCGTTGACTGTGAGTGTGTGGTGTGGTCGCACATGCAAGCAGCTGGATACGCCCGGAAAATGGTATCCTTTTTAAACCAAGGAAATTTCTTTTCGAAAAGTACAAGGTAATTTTTGACCTTGGTTTAAGAGGTTTTTCCATTGTTTTCGAAGAATTTTATTTTATCAAATGAAATGTTTACTTTATTTTAACGACATTTGTCTTAAGTTAAGGACGATTTTCCTTGTATTTTTTAAGGCAAAAGTAGCGTTGAAGCAACGTTGAAATAAGAGTCTGCCTGGCGTCTTAATTAAATAAGCGCGTTTAAGCAGCGCTCTAGCCGTGCGATTCGATCGGGTCCGAAGCAGCGATCAGCTCGGCTTCAGGTGCGGATCCAGACAGTCTGCGCTTTATACAGGGTGAGTGATTCGCGCCGTCTTTTTAAAATGCTTATACTGTACCGGATTCTTACGTGCGGACGCGAGGGGGTATCCACTCTCCAAAATCGTGGCCCGACTACTCCCTATTACCTCTATTACCTCTATTACCTATGTATTACCTCTCTATTACCTCTATTACCTCTCCATTACCTCTATTACCTTTCTATTACCTCTCTATTACTTCTATTACGTCACCATTACGCGTCTATTACACGACTATTACAAGAGCAATACATTGCCTTCACCGTCGGATTTTTGCTCTAGATTATCGTAGGACCAACTTCAGCACCAAAGACTGCCAATAATGACGTCCACCGGCTGGAGCGTCGTACTTCCCGCTTACCCCCTCTCCCATCCGTCTATACGAGCGACTTCTAGAAAACACGAAGTATCGCCAAAATCGGAGGTACACAATGTCTCAGAGACGTCGTGGACAACAATAAAAACATACTTTTACACCTTTTCCGTTTACATTACCTTTAAAGGGGGCTTTTATCTCCCAATAAGCATTTTTGGTACATTTGTCAATAAAATAGTTTCTGCGCCACTGTAGGGATGGAACCTGATGGTATATTTCTCATCACAAGGGATGGTTCAACACATTAACAATATCAGATTGAAATGAACTTATCTTTGAAGAGCTCCCAAGTGTGTACCTTTATTTTCATACGATATTTTCTTTTAAAGTCAACGCGCAGGATTCCTGCGGAGAAAGTGGTGATAAAAAACTGGTCAA
>NW_026268000.1:0-1123 GCF_000697945.3 Frankliniella occidentalis | reverse complement strand
GGTTGGGGGTGTTAGCCACAGGCTAGGCGGGGGGTTTGTTTGTTTATTTGCCCTGCCTGCCGCTCCCGCCGGTCCCGTTCTCAGCCTAGCTATCACCTTTGCTATCACCTTTGGTGGATGGAAGAGAGAGCGAAATGGCGGGAATATCGCGATAGCTCCCGCGGGGTGAACCGTTTCTCTCGTGCACAGCGGTGGCGGCTCGCCCCGCCGGTCGTGGGACTTCCCTCGAGGTCGAGGTGGGAGAAAGGGGGTGCAAAATGGGAACCCCGGCGGCAACAGTCAAACGTGTACGATTGAACGGCTTCCCATATCAGACAGAGTCGTCTCCACTTCAGCTTTTCTGTGCCGCACAGTCCCCTTTCCAAATGTATAAAACTGTACGTTTCGCACATTTGGAACGCGCATACGCGCGGGTAGCGCGCACTCGCTTTTCCCGCTCTCGTGCCGATCCTACTAATATAATATACGCGTCTTCGTAAATCGTGTTCGTAAATCGTGTGAGCAATAAATAGGGAAGAAAGGGTTTTTTGAACCCGGAACGCCACCCGCATCGAGCAACACGAAGTGCACACGCGCAGCAAAGAGGCGATAGTGTGTCGTGTGCGTGTGCTGGCCCGGAGCCGCCCGCCAACCTGAGCAGCGCGAGCAGGCTCACGGCGCGCGCACAAACCACGCAAAAGCGGCCGATAAATTAGTGAATGAGCGTAAGATTGGTCCGGGCCGGGCGCTGCTCGGGCCGTACTTGAACCGTGACCTTCCCTCCTCCTCCGCCTCCACCTCGCGCGCCAGCCCAGCCAATAAGCCAATCAGCAGCGCCCCCCCCAAACTGATAAACTTGAGAAGAACCACGATACGATATATATGACTCGGCGAGGCGAGGCGCGGCCGACAGGTGTCGGTTTGGATGAGTTTCCGCCCCGATCGCTCCGGTCTGATTACAGATTCATTCAGTCTTGTGGGTCTTGTGTTCTTGGGGAATCAATGGTTCGGATAGTTTATCGGTTCTCTCCCGCGCGTCGGTGCCACGGCGCGTCCTTTTTGAAGTGAGTTGGTTGGGCTAAAACGTTACGTGGTTGTTATTTATTTTCGTAATTTGTTAATTTTTACTGTTATAGTATATTAT
>NW_026267999.1:19143-19487 GCF_000697945.3 Frankliniella occidentalis | reverse complement strand
TGTGCGCCAGGCGCGTCGCAGCGTAACAGTGTTTCGTGAGATATCGCGAGGCCTGTTACGCGAGACGTGGTCTGGCGTACATATAGCTAGTATTTATTTGATCTGCCTCAGGTCATCTCTACAAACTCAAAACACCACATGTATGCTGATGACCTGCAACTTTACTCTCATTTTCCATGCAAAGAATTTGACAAGCATCTTAAGAACATTACTACTGATGTCTTACGAGTCATCGATTTTTGTGTTAATCATAACCTAACATTGAACGTAGCCAAAACTCAGGTCATAATACTGGGAACCCAGCAATACATAACAAAACTCGAAAGACTGCCTATTCCACAGCT
>NW_026267999.1:17714-18031 GCF_000697945.3 Frankliniella occidentalis | reverse complement strand
ATTCTCCATCCTCAAAAGCACAGTGATAGTGCAGAAAAACGATTACGGTCATGGCAAAGTAGAGAGGCGGGAAACCGTTAAGACAAAGCTTGGGAGTCACCTTCCTCGTCGCTAACCAAGTCCACGACCTCAGGATCCGGGATGGCTTCGGGCAGGTCATCGTAAACCCCGTTCTCTACATCTTCGATGATCTGTTGGATGTCAACACCATCGAGGACGGGCTGAGGGGCGACGAACCTAGGATAAATGACCCCGGGTGGAGGGATTTGGGGAATCAACAAGCAGGCCCGCCCTTCCGCCAAACGGAGTTGCCAGCT
>NW_026267999.1:14563-16006 GCF_000697945.3 Frankliniella occidentalis | reverse complement strand
TGTAAGTATCCCAGAGCAGAGAGTTGAGCGCGTGTAATGTAAACAATAGTGACCTTGGACCTTTGACCTGTGCAGCGCCATCGTCGAGCCTAAGTTCTTCCCCCGGAGGGCCGCCCTGTCTCGCGGCCTGGAATTGCGTGTGCTGCAACTCCCCCTGGACCCTCTGTCGTCCGTGCAAGGACGCGGCCCGGGAGGAGTGGGCAGCCGAGCTTCGATGTCGCGCCCGCGAAGAACTTGAGCGAGACAACGACGCGGCCCAGCTGGCGGCCTACTGGGAGGCCAAGGAAGAGTTGTGGGAGACCGAGGCCGCCTAGGTCGCATGTATAGAGCACTGCAACCGGGAGGACGACCTGGCGGCCGACCTGGCCATCGCTACCGAGCTTGGGCAATAAAAGGTGCAAAGAAATCTAATCAGTTAATAAACCCAAACCACCACCACATGAGCGCAAACAGCAAAGCGAGCAAAGCAGGGATGGGGTAAAGGCCTAACGAGCTCTCCCGAGCCTACGCGTTCGGGGTCTAGCAGAAGCGGGAACAGTGCACTGCCATGCATTAATAGATAGTTCCCCTTGTGCGTCTTTCGATAGTCGGGAAGAAGAAGGAAGGAATCCAGACCGGAACCAGTATGAAAAATCGGACGGAACGTAGCACCCGCGTCGCGGCGGCCATGTTGGATGAGTTTCGAAGTCTCCGCAGTCGTTGTGACCGGTTCTGATTAGTGAGAGCGCATTACACGCTAAATATCTGTTGACATTGTTAAATTATAGCCGTAAATAGAAAATAATGCCGTATTTATGGGTTTCAAAGCGTTTTCCGCGTAATATTGCCTGTGGATCTCCTTAAATACGTGTTTAAAGAACTACTTAACCCTGCCGTGGCTGTGTTTTGACTCCTTTTTAAACGCTATTTTATCGTTCTCTGTTTTTTGTCAACACATATTTAACACCCCGCATCATAGAAAACAATTTCTGTGCTTTGGAAAATGTATAAATAAATATTGGTTGTGTCACTAAAGTTTGGAAAATGTTATGTCTGCACGCAGATGTCCTGTATCAATATCTATCCAAACCAAATTTTCTATCCTTTCATAACAGCATTACAATGAAGTTTAACTCCGTTTGGAAGTCGCGTCTGAAAATTCAACATCTCTCATTAGTATTTTGTGACCTTTCAGCTAGGTTTCAAAATGTCAGCGACCCAGGTAACAACAAAAACTCGTTTGCAATCGAATAGAATATAAACCAAAGGCTACTGCTACTGTATGTTGTCTCCCTTTTGACAGCAAGTGACCAGAACCAGCATTTCAATTCCATATGTGGGATTTTCAACTTCAGGGAGCAGTAGTGCGCTCAATGTTTGCCTGCAGGTAAAGTGTGTGTTTTGTATCAAATAACAATAATACCTGTAACCATTTTTTATTAATGCTTGTCCATTATTTGTTAC
>NW_026267999.1:11190-11843 GCF_000697945.3 Frankliniella occidentalis | reverse complement strand
TTATTGTACATATTTTTGTAAATTGCAGGTCCAGCAGAGATGCAGTAGTACCCCATTAAAAGGGCCAGCATTTAAGGCTTTACCTTCATGCTCGCTGTCTCCTGTAGCTAAAGATGCTCCTATCAAGCCTAAGAAGAGACAAAGTGGTAACTATAATTCCACAATGATAATGACAGACATGCCCACTGAGACCCAAGGAACAAAGGTGACATTTAATTTTTTGTCACACATCCAAGACACATTTTAATGTATTCATAAGCACATCCTCCATGAACAGATCCACCCTGGTCTTAGCAGCACCACTTCAAGAAGTGCTGCAGTACGAGTACTTGCTTGTGGACCCCCTTCTTCTATTCTGAAACCTGCTAATGATAACAAGCGAAAGGGGAGAGATAGCTTGATATGTTCACCCAAGAAAGTCAGGCGCAGTGATGAACCAGGCTCAAATGTAAAACCGTGCTTTGTTGTTGCACATCTTTGTCAACTCTTCATTTTCTAAATTTGTACTTTATCTATTGCCAGATGCAACCTTTACCTGTCAGCAATTCTTCTCTGGAAGCTGTTTTTTCTCCCACCTTGAAATCTATTACACCTAACCAGAAGAAGAGGGAAGTGGGCGCAAGTAAGGTTTCTCCTTTAAAGATAATACGATC
>NW_026267999.1:9917-11140 GCF_000697945.3 Frankliniella occidentalis | reverse complement strand
TTCAATCATGATATTCTTTGTGGATTGCCAATGTATCACTTCAAAATTCTGATCAAATTTATTCTCATTATTTTCAGGCTACCTCCACCCAGTCATCTAATGAATATTTCCTAAAACCCAATGCGGTGTCTGTTGGAAATCCTCAAAGTGCTGAGGTAAGACATACATATATCGCCCTAAGGCAATCATTCATCACACCTCAAAATGTGTTCGTTTGTTTCAATCAATCACTTTCTTTTCTTCCAGCCCTATGGTGGCCGACAAAGTCCCATGAGTTTCTTTGAAGATACCGGTAATGCTGGTAATATCCCTCCTGATGTAGTTTTATATCCAGGAGAGGTTGCAGGTGCTATTCTTCCCAAACCAATAATATCTGATAATAATGCCAATAGCCTGAAGCGCTGGTTAAAATGTTATGGATTCCCTTCTACTGGCAATAAGGATCAGCTTATTGCGAGGTAAGCTTTTTAATTGAGACAGTGGGCCAACACCCGGTACATTTGCTTTTACCTAACTTAAACTTTTCTCCTTGCAGAGTTCAGGCAGTGATAGACATGGGCCAAGACAAACATGTTGTACCAGATATTGATGGTGGGAAATATTACAATGAAAAGCTAGCAGCACATGTGGGTTTTGTATGTTTCGCCTTACATATTTTGATGTACATTTATTGTTGAATGTCACTGCTGATTTTGGCAACATGTTCACTACCAGGGACCCAGCCAACAACAACCTATCACGTTCCCTGGAAGTGGATGGCAAACTTTTCCAAGTGTTAAAATTCCTTCCAGCTTCAACTTGGGACATATATACTTTTATTTAGTAGAGTCCATGCCTCATGTTAGTGATGATGGACGAAGTCCACTTGACTCTGGCTCTGACAGCTCTGCTCTCGAAGAAGAGGAGCGCCTTGATTTTGATGATCCTCAATCTGAAGAATCCACAATGAACCACCACAAGAAATTTAGAAGAGGATTAATGTATCTTAAAAGTGGTCATGTAGGACAAGTACAGAACTATTTAGCGGGATCTGTGTACTATGTGAAGAGTAAGGTGAAGGCATCTATGGAGCTCACACTGTACAATGTTCAAATAGCTCTGTCAGTTGTGTCAGGAAGTGTAAAAATCTGCACTTGTGACTGCAAGCAACGTGCACTTGGTAGGTGCAGTCACATCAGTGCAACCTTGCTGTACATATGGTCACATGTACAGTTAAATGGTTA
>NW_026267999.1:6745-8522 GCF_000697945.3 Frankliniella occidentalis | reverse complement strand
AGTATTATTATGTTTATAACTGGAAAATGTGTTTCCTTGCTGCTGGAAATCAGACGGCCTTTGAATATAGAACTCAGCACAGTCAATAATCACTCGAAGATTCTTAAATGGTCTGAAACAGGCAGGCATATTCTTCTTCTGTTGTTCTGCAGTTATGAACATATAAGGCTCTAGTAGAACCAAAGTTTCATATGTTAGCCTTATCATAGCATAACATATAGCTTGACACCGTGTTCTACTAATTCCAAAAATATATGCTAGGTCTACAAGTGGTACACCTCTTCGCATCCTTACAAGCATCATGAACAGTCTGTTCTTTGATGAAAACCTTCTGTGAGGAAGCGATTTCATTGGAGTCTTCTGCTGGTAATCATACTTCATGCTTCGAATTGCCTCTTCACCACCAATTAAATCAAAGAGCACATTGAAATTATACTGGCTCACACCAGTGAAGAACTTAAATTTTTTTTCCGGCATAGAACTGCAAACTTCATAAGACACTATTACTCGAGTGGGTCTTCCAGATGGGCGCATTCCATTTCTTCCAGACCTCAGTCTTTTCAAAGGCTGCAACAAAAAATTCAATTTCATACTTCATCTTAGGTCATGACACTTTACAAATTAAATGAAAAGGTGTGATTTTAACACATTCTCTGCTGCAATTTTAATGCCCAATCATTTTATACACTAATGGCTAAGCCAGAGTCAATGAAAAAGCAGCAGCCAGTGTGTTTGAATACACGGGGTATCTTTAAGGGTGAGTGAATTTCATTAGGCTCCACACACAGAGTCAAAAATGAATAGCCTACATATGATTCGTGTGCCATTATTTTATTTCTTTGAATGTGATAGTTCAAACTTCTAAAATATTCACATTTTTTCTATTTTAGCCGTGACATGTACTTCCCGTCCATGCGAGTGGAATCAGGGCAGCCTGAAGCGCAACCCTGGCAATGTTAGGGAGAAGACCTACCCAGCATACAAAATAGATGTGAAAAGACGACAGAAATTTGACCCAACAGCCACACAGTTTCAACGCAGAATAATGACTCAGTCCGAAATCAACCGCTTCCTTGGGGATTTGTCTGGAGGCTCAGAAAAAACTCGATTTGAGTACCACCTGACAATGGTTTATGAGGACTATACCTTAGACATGAAACAGAGGCGGAGGCTACTGTTGCTATGTAGGCAGTTCATAAAAAATCAGAGGTATCTTATCTGCAAGGAAATTCCCCCAACAGATGAAAACCCATTGCCTTCCTATATTTATGAAGAATTACCCCCAAACACTGTCTTTGAAGTACCAGGGACTGGACTTCAAGGACAAAGTGATGTGTGGCTTGGGCGGAGAAGTGTTGTGCTTGGTGCTTCAGTGTCACATAGAGTCTGTCACTTAACAACCGAAGGTGTGAAAGGCTTCCTACGTTCTGTGCTGTGGGGCATGAATGGAGGTCCGACAGCTGCCATGAAATATGGCACAAGAATGGAACCATTCGCCAGGGAGGCATACATGCAAGAAAGGGAGATGCTTGATGAAACTGCAAGCATCAGCTTTCACATGGGATTTCACATCAATTCATCGTTCCTTGCTGGTGGTTGCAGTCCGGATGGCATAGTCCACAGTGACAAGTATGAAGACATATTGTTGGAAATCAAGTGTCCTTTTATCTTAAAAAATATAGACCCTGAATTGTTTGACTCGTTCTTAAACGAAAAGCAAATGGCACGGTTCTGCATTGAAAGGGATAGAAATGGAGTGTACCAGCTTAAAAAGGAC
>NW_026267999.1:524-1475 GCF_000697945.3 Frankliniella occidentalis | reverse complement strand
TCCTGGCACTCCCTTCCTCACAAATAGGAGACAAAACCTACAATTAAACAATAACATGTCATGCATAGATCCAACTAGTTTTCAACTGTATTGTGCATCACATAATTTTATCAGAATTGGACTTTACCTTCTTAGCACTTGCTGGTGGGGTATCAGAGAAAGTGAGAGCTCTCCTTACTGAACCCAAGGCATTGTTTGGGCTTGGCAGTGCTCCCCTGTCATTATTAGGACTAACAATCCATGATCTGTGTGTGCTGATAGTGGGTGAAACCTACAACAATATTTTAATTTAACTGTGAAATGCTGCAAGTGTAGAAATCTGCATTGCTCATTTTACGTGCTATTCATTTTGGCAACACCCCTGCCCAGTCACTAATGATGTGTTCTTACCGCAGAGGCGAGTGAAATCAATGATTAGATAATGAAAATATAGAACTTTGCAGCACAATAAAAACAATCAAGAAAGTCAATTACTTTTGAAAAATGATTGTTAAATCTACATGCTTGGTATTGATAATTATTTGTATTTTAATTATTAATAGTACCTTTTTAATTTTTATTGGGGAAGGAGGAGTAGTAGTGCCTGTAGTTACTGTCACTGTGAAGCTACTACTTAGATCATGAGTTAATGGACCAGTTCTGTCCATGAGATTAGGAGATTGAGTTGACTTATCACTTGTTGCGTGTAAATCCATATCAAGTGCTTTAGGCTTCAAAATTCGACGTCGCTTTACTGAAGTGATCTGAAAATATAAGAGAAATGTAACTTCACACTTGTCACTGAAGTTTATGTTCATATGTATATGTATATTCTACATGTACCCGGGTGGAAGGATCTTTAGTTAAACTGTAGTTTGGACTATAGCGTTCAAACTGCAGTCTTGAAACTGCAGTTGCAGAGGAGAAATGAGTATAGTTGATACATTAGTTTGGCAATTGAGTTTTCAGATA
>NW_026267999.1:0-384 GCF_000697945.3 Frankliniella occidentalis | reverse complement strand
AATTACTTTTGAAAAATAAAATACCTGTTCTGCCATAGCTGACATATCCAGTGACACATGACTGGCATTAGCATTCTGTGAACTATCAGTTGTGTTCCGCTCATAGATGACCAAATATGATGCTTGTCTGATCACATCACTTGCAAATACCGATTCATATGAAACATTCTTGACCTGAAAATGAACAGTTTAGAGTGATGGGGCCACCATGCGTCATTATTTCTCAAGTGTTCTTTCTTCTTTTTACCTGGGAATCACTGATTAGTCTGAAGGATCCATTGGAACACTTCAGTAACATCACACTCTGTCCAGTGAACAGAGTGTCCCCTAAATGCAGAGCACATCCCAACAAACTGTATTTTGCTCCTGATGGAAGAATAATTG
>NW_026267998.1:24219-24545 GCF_000697945.3 Frankliniella occidentalis | reverse complement strand
CGCCCCGCCACGCCCCACCCTCTGGACCGGATAATTGCCTTGTAGAATACACGAGCAGTCAAGGTGGGTCCGCCGCCGCCGCTGGGGCTGAACGGGATCAGCGGCGGACACGGTAGAAAAACCACACCAGACGGGGAGGCGAAATCGGGCGAGACTGTGTCACGACGTAATCCTGTAAAGTCTGCTGCGCGCTCCCCCTGCTAGCTAGGCTTCTCGTCGATCCCCCTTCGTTTTTGTTTCCTACCGTTCTCATCCGCTTTGCAAACGCTCCGGAAAACATTTTTCCACCACCTCTCTCTCTCTCTCTCTCTCCCACACACACATAT
>NW_026267998.1:19945-20548 GCF_000697945.3 Frankliniella occidentalis | reverse complement strand
GGGGTGAAGGCGAGGCAAGGGCGGGGCGGTTGGGGCGGGGCGACATGCGTAGATTGACGACGTACACGGTAAGGTGTACAGAGGGAAGAGGAGCAATTCCATAGTATTCTGTAAGGTAATTCGTATATTTGGCGATCGACTAGGCACGCACCGAGAAAGGTGTTCGCAAATCGATCACAAATGTTTTAACCCCTGATTGTGAGTAACTACGCTACTGAGCTGAGAGTGCAAGCGCCATTAACACGATGTGGTTTATCCTTCTCTCTCGCTCCCCCCCACCTCCCTCTCTCTCTCCTCTGCCCCCGCACAGTCTCTTTGCTCTACTATCGCTATGCTGCCGCTGCTAATTCGAGCACAAAAAACAAGCGAGATATGGCTTTGTCTACCTGTGCCCTGGGTCCATCCGACCCCGTCCCTTATGGAGTGACGCAGAGGGTGGTAGGTTTGGAAGCACCCGCACCGGCCACAGCTTCCCTTTGCATGTTAGGCTATAGCGGATGGTCGAAATGTAAGCGCATCGGGACGTATGGGGACCGTGAACGGCGATAACGGCAAGGGTCCCCCTAACTCCTTTACTCAGTCCCTCCATTTTCATGGCAGAGG
>NW_026267998.1:13725-14490 GCF_000697945.3 Frankliniella occidentalis | reverse complement strand
GGCCGCCACGCGACGTCTAATCGAATGGCACGGCCCGCCCCGCCCCGCCACGCCCCGCGCACCAGCAGCAGGCATAGAGATGGCTGGCTTATTGTTTAAAAGATAAAGCCCCGTAGGCCTCCCTCTCCCTCTCCCTCTCTCCTTTGCCTCCCTCTCCCCTTCCTCCCACGCTGCTCCCCTTCACCATGAGCCCAGGGAACGGGAATCAAGTCGTAAATAATGAACGCAGACACGTCATATCATCGTCAGGATATGACGGAGCCCCTTATCGAGATGCACGCGTCCAGCAGCAGCGCCAACACGGTCCCGTAGTGATGGAGCGCTAATGTGGCACGTGCCCGACTACAACAAGCAAAAGCCCTCCCAGAGCTCCAGGAAGCGAAACAAATTCATAATAATGTCTGCTTTCGGAAGAGCGTGATGAAAGGAAGAGAAGGTGGCGCGAAACGATTTATAAAACAGACAGGAAGGCGTTGTTCTCGGAGGGGACCGCTGCTGCTGCTGGACTAGTCTACCCTCCAGCTCTCACAATCAGTCTCTCTTTTTTTTTGTCCCTGCTGTAGAGTTTTCACGGAGCGCGACTCTGGTTTTCTCCAGAACCCCATACACCACTCACGGCCACGGCGGCTGCCTCTCGCTCCGGGCCTGGAGTTTCTCCAGGAGGTGGAAGGCGGGGGCGGCACCACCGCAGAAACACACCGCAGGCGGCAGATCGAGTTGACAGACCTGACCATAGGATCAGGGCCAGTGTGCAGGGAGGGGCGT
>NW_026267998.1:11488-12220 GCF_000697945.3 Frankliniella occidentalis | reverse complement strand
TTAATTTGAATCTCTTTAAATGTATTGAAACACCTCCCATACTCAAAATATAATTTTTCATTCTTCAATTCACTTTTACCTGATCCTTCTGAGGCGTTTTGAAGATAACGAGTCATTGTAGTTGATCAATTGAAAGTTCTGTAATATATCTTATCATAGAATGTAATTCAAATTCTCTCACCATTTTATTTCAGTATCATTAGAAATGATATGGCTCTAGAAAAATCTAGTCAACGTAAGAGAATCATATATCTCGTTCTGCTTTTGAACGGCTTATCCTACACTAAGTTGCGACTGTGGCTCTAATATTGTTCGGTCCCTTGCAAGTACATTGCTGTTAAGAGAATAAGTTGTAAGTTTAAGAAACCTTTCAGATGTCTTTTTGTACGATGAAATGACTTCTAGTCATTCTACGAGTGAATACTATTATTTTGTCTTCCAATGAAGTATCTGGATTTTTAAAAAGTTATCAAATTAAAAATGTTATCCCAGATTAAGATTCCTCTTGTAAAATTAAAAAGGAAATGTCTCATGCTCAGAGACGATCTGAGTAGAAATGGAGAAGTTATTAGCCCTAAAATAACGATGGGCGGATTACCATGGCCAAATTGGTCCAAATTGAACATTCGAGGGATGCGTTTTGTTCGTCTCGACGAGATACGACCCTGTAAACCTACGTGTTACGGGCAAAAACTGCCGTCAGAATTGACCTCCGACGCACCGTTTGGCCGC
>NW_026267998.1:8161-10320 GCF_000697945.3 Frankliniella occidentalis | reverse complement strand
TTCTTCGCAGTAGGTCACCGCGACATTATTTATGCGAACTTGGGGTATATTAACCTTCTTCAGTGCGTTAATGTAATAGCCAGATCCAATGATAATAGGTTGAGTTTTACTGACATTTAAACATAAGTTATGGCCGTTGATATATTTCACCAGATTTGATAAGTCCATATTCATCTTTTCAACTGTTTTAGATAATTTTTCTATTGGGAAATGGGCATAAATCTGTGTATCGTCAGCATACATATGGCACTTCGTATCTACACTTAAAACGCTGGTGAGATCAAACAGATACAGTACAAATAGTAGCGGTCCGAGGACACTTCCTTGCGGAACGCCCGTTTCAACCCACGCCCAGTCAGATATGAAGTCATCTCCTGATTTAACTCTTTGTTTTCTATTAGATAAATATGCACTGAACCAGTTTAACACAGAGAATGAGCATCCTAATCTCTTCAATTTCGCTAGTAGGAGCTTATGGTTCACTCTGTCAAACGCCTTACTGAAGTCTAAAAGAACAAGTAGTGTCAATTTACGATCGTTTATAGATTTCCTGACGTCATCTGCAACCTTTGCAAGAGCCGACACTGTACTGTGACACTTTCTGAAGCCCGATTGCAGAGGGTTGAACAAGTTATTAACAGCGGCGTAGTCATATAGCTGGTCATGAACTATTTTTTCCAGCACTTTAGCAAGGACACATAAGATGCTCACTGGCCTAAAGTCTGCACATTTTGTGGGATTGGCCACCTTTGGAAGCGGCAGCACATTAGCACATTTCCAGACAGACGGGAAGACTCCAGATTGTAGACAAAAGTTAAATATGTGCTCTAGGACGTATAAGATAGCATCTAGTATCATCCTGAGAAATTTCATCGAGACTCCGTCCACTCCCACAGCGTTAGATTTGATACCAAGAATTATTTTATGTATTTCATGAGCAGAAACAAACTTGAAATGAAATGCACTATCGAAATCATATTCCGTATTATATGTTTCTTCTGTCTTTTCGGCCAGATCCTGGTTCTCAACTCTTGATACATTTAAGTAATGATTGTTCAATTCATTCGGAGAGACAGGGAAATCGCTTGCCACTGTTGTCTTAGTTCTTCCGATTCCGAGAGAATGGATAGTGGCCCACAGTTTATTCGGTGACGGGTTTTCCTTAAAAATATCGTGATAGTATCTTATCTTAGAGTTTCTTATTTCCTGCTTCGTTTTATTTCTTAATGATTTAAATGTAGCATAGTCTTCTGGGTTCTTGCTTTTGATGGATTTTTGCCTAGCCTTATCTCTTACTTCAATTAATTTTCTTATTTTAGATGTCACCCATGGTGTAGGTTCATTTTTAGCTTTAAAAGTTTTAATTGGGGCGTGCTTGTCCAGCAGTTGGTTGAAAAATTCATTAAATTTCCCAATTTTAGAATCTGCATCTTTACACTTGTACACTTCATGCCAAGGTGTATTATGGGCATCTTGTAGCAGAGAGTTTGTATCAATATTTTTGAAGTCTCTAAAATTAACTAGCCTTGCCTTAGGTAAAGGGACACTTAAGTCCATTACAGCATATATCATGTCATGATTTGAGAAAGCTGGAGCAGCACACTGTCCAAAATCAATAATTTTATCATGAAAGTTAGTGGCAATGACATCTAGTGTTGAGTGGCAGTGTTCTGTGTGATAAGTGGGGGCATAGGGGATACATGTATGATCACACATCTCAAACAGTTCACTTACAAGCTTTGTCTCATGAGTCCCACTATTGAACCTGGCATTAAAATCACCACAAATAATTGAGTAATTATAGTTAGGCAAAAGCAAGTACATCTCATCAAGAAAAATGTCAAGGGAGCCAATTTTAGGTGGTTTATACACACAAGATATTAGTATCTTCTCTTTTCCATTCTGCACCTCTACAATAACATATTCAGGTTTATAACTTTCTCCACTTGACTTACTTACAAGTGTTGAATTAAGCTTCCTGTTTACATACACAGCCACACCTCCTCCACCTCTATCTACTCTATTGGCATTAAATATTTTATAGTTTGGTAAATCAGTCTTGCTGTTCACTTTAAAGAAAGTTTCACTAACTGCAACCACATCCACATCAGAGTTAGAAAACACCTCATTGAATTCACTGTAATGTACAGAGTTATGCA
>NW_026267998.1:1501-1856 GCF_000697945.3 Frankliniella occidentalis | reverse complement strand
TAGAAAGTTTATTTTTTATTAAAGCAAAAATGAATTACTTGATTCAAGATAATCGTTTACGTGCACATTCTTCTGCCCATTTTGGAACGGTTCTGCCTCCCTCTCCTTCACTCATTCTTTCCACATGTAAACCTCCTCTCCTCCCTCTCTCCTCTATACCACTCTCCCTCTCTTACAATCTCGCTTCCCTCGCAGGAACCCCTCCCTGGATGCACAACCGCTGTCTGCGGCCTTTTTGCCGGAAATAAATACAGATAAAAAGGAGCCCTATGACGGCCAGTCTCTGGCTTTCCGTTGAAAGAGAAGGGGTAGGAGCCGGGGAAGAGAGAGAGACAGACAGAAATAGAGGGCATGC
>NW_026267998.1:0-1451 GCF_000697945.3 Frankliniella occidentalis | reverse complement strand
CGCTTTGGTTCGACCGCATTTTCAACAGATACTAACGAGAGGTGAAAAGCATCAAAGACTGCTGTATGTTCTCCCTCATTTTTTCTTTTCCTCTTTTTCCTTTTCCTCTCCTGAAAGCTCGGTCGGAGTGCTACCCGTCCGTCTGCGCGGCTACCAGCACCACGGCTCAGCGGATAAAGGGCAAAAGGGGGGGAAGTACAGCCACAGCATGCATATTGGCTGCTTTCTATCGGTTTTCTCGGTCCAGCGTACACAGGCCAAAGGGACAAAACACCATCAGCACGGGTACACAGAGGCCACAGCCAATGTTTCCTCGTCCCACCTTCCGTTCGTATGGGCGAGAGGAGGAGGTGGGCGGCCGGTGTCGCTGCCTCGGGGCCTGGCCGAGGACAGAGCCAACCCCAGCTATGATCGGCATCGGCCCGATGCGCCCCCAGGCGCAAGACCCGACCCGGGTGGCTGTCGGGCGCCAGGCGCGCCGGGTCGGGCGAGGGCCGCGCCAACAAAGGCAGAGTCGTTATCGTCATTAGTAGTGCGGGCAGAGCATCATCAGCAGGCTTGGGCGGGGCGGGGCGGGGCGCCAAAGTGGCGATAGTGCTGTGCGCCGTACGGCCCTCCACGCCCCTCCCCATCTCATTGACGAGGAAATCCCCGCGAGTAATCCCGTCACAAAGTAGTGGTGAGCGCTGAATAGCGGCGCCGGCGCCCGAGAGGGAGAAACAGGAAAAGAGAGACAGAGAGAGAGAAACAGAGAGAGCGATAGCGAGACTGAAGGAAGGAAGGAGGACGGCGCGGAGCTGTGTCATTCAGCTCGCTCGCGGCCGTCGCCGGGGCGCGCTGATTGCCCCAGTCGTTACCTTGTTGACGGCGTTGACGCTGGCCCCGCAGTTGATGAGCATCTTTGCGGCGTCGCTGTGGCCGTGCCAGGCGGCCATGAGCAGGGGCCGCATGCCGTACTGCGGACAGAGAGAGAGAGAGAGAGACGGAGAGCCGACACCGTGACAACCTGCTGCTGCACACGACAGTCTGCGAGAGGGGTGAAACACTCTACAACACCACTCACCTTGTCGTTGGCCTCGATGTCGCACTTGGCGGCGATCAGCATCTCCATGATCTCGGTCGAGCCCCGCGACGACGCCCAGTGGATGGGGGCGCGTCCGTACTGCGCGGACGGCGGGAGGGGACAGACAGACAAGAAGAGAGAACAAACTTTATTATTGAAAACTTGAGCGCGCGTCTTATTGGCCTGGGCGGCCAAGGGGGGCAGTCTCGGCGGCGACGCGGTCCTGAGCGGCGAGCCCCACTCTGATCCAGTAGTAGAGTACACGAGCCGGACGACCTGGTCTACTTCCCCGGGGAGAAGTGAATGATAAAAACAAGAGAGAGAGAGAGAGAGAGACCTGGTCTACTTCCCCGGGGAGAAGTGAATGATAAAATATTTTGCTTTTCCC
>NW_026267997.1:32185-35347 GCF_000697945.3 Frankliniella occidentalis | reverse complement strand
TTGTAATAAAAGGCTATGGCCATAGACATTTTAGAGCCAATGGAGCAAACAAAACAAACAGTAGAGGACAAAACAAAACAAAAAAGCATACCAAAGCTGGAATGGCATGGCCTACCGTGGCATGCTTCAACATTTCCCTCAAGGCCTCCACTTCCTGTCGGAGCTCACGAATAATTCTAGCATTAGGATCTTCATTGACAACTGCATGATTGACAATGCGCTTTGCACGATCTGCATATCTTAAAGTAGATAAAGTTTCTTCATAGTTATCTGCTGAAGGAGAAATAGTTGCTACCATAACAGTTTTGCTATTTCCACCCAAATTGTCCTGGAACAATTAACAAATTCACAAACCACATTTATACATTGTTTATAATTACACCATAAGTAAATAAATATGAAAAAGATTAATCAAACCTTCAACAGCCAAGTTAGCACAGAATCCCTGTAAGGGACAAATTTATCCCTGTTCTTTGATGTTGCAGACTGGTCAGCTAATTTGGAAATTACAAGTCCCAAAGTTGTTAGAGACCTAGAAGAGGGTTCCAAAGTTGCTCGAGTCAGTAAATCGCAATACCAGAAAATGACGTCAGTAAGCCTGTGAGGAGACAGAGAGCCCTTACTTGTTTATGTTGGAACCCTCTTTCAGACGGTCGCCCACCGCCCCGGTCTTCACGGCCCTCTCACTGCCGGCAAGGTCCACGAGCGACATGCGCGACACCTTCTCTCCAGACACCCCGCTCCGCGTGTCCGTCAATGTCTGGGTGACGATCACGGAGAAGACGGCGTGCGAACGCGAGGACTCGCTGTTCATGTTCGTGGCGGCCACGGTTCGAGACTTGTTTCCCTCCGCCATGAGGTTGTCGATGTCCTGCACGAGAGGGCGAGAGTCAGAGACGCGGACTCACCAGACGCACAACCCGCAGCACCATGTGGTTGGTGGCGGTGCGAACTTACCTGAAACGCGGTGACGGCGAGCTGGGACAGGCCGTCCACGTACGGCCCCAAGACGTTGTGCTCCCTCACCTTCAGGGACTGCTTGTTGGCCTTGGGGTCCAGGAGGTCGTGCACCTGGACGACGATAAACGACAAAGGGTGCTAAGCATGGCCGCTCTCAGAGGTGGCGCTCGGGGCTCGGGTGGGCCGACCCGCATCGCTGTCCTGCGCTGCGGGATGCCTACCCCCCGAGCCACAGGCGCCCGCCCCTGGTTCCCGCCGGCTTGACGACTCACCTTCTCGTTGTAGATCTCCATGTAGCTGACCTCCACCTTGCAGGACAGCTCCGCGCTCTGGCGCTTCTCGATCGTGTCGAACAGCGCGTCGCACAGGCGGGGTATGATGCCCTTGCTGTCGCGGCCGCCCATCATAGTGTACGACTTGCCCGACCCCGTCTGGCCGTACGCAAAGATGCACGCGTTGTAGCCCTCGAACGCGTTCTCCAGGATGTCCCTGCCCAAGCTGTCGAACACCTCCTCCTGGCTCGCGAACTTAGGAGAGGCCGGGTCGAGAGAGTCGAAGCAGTGGTCGAAGGCGAACGTCTTGGGGTGTTTCCTGCAGAGGAAAAAAGGCACGTATAAAGACAGCGTCCTTCTCGGCATAAGGGGTCGACTGTGCTGGAGTCGTAGAGGTGAAGGAGCAAGGGGTACGAGAGCAGGGGGTCGTGAGAGTCATCCCCACTTTGCGCTCACTCCTGGCTGAAGAGCGTCGAGACAAAGGATAGACTGGGCACGGAAGAGAAGCGCGGGGCTCACGGCACACGACGGCTGAAAAGAGAGGCCAGTCAACTCGTCGAAAAAAAAATGCGAGGGGAATGTTTTCTTCTCGTTTAGCACGCACAAAAGTTACATATTTTGAGCAATGAGCATGTAGGTCTGAGAGGGACACCCCCACCCCTACACGTTCCATCTATCGAGCGACCTCGCATTATTCCAGGCCAATGTGTCTGGCGCGGCGGGTGCGGCACGGCGGTGGAACACGGGCATTAGTGCCCCCCGCTGCCCCGGCTGGGCCGGGCCCCGCCCCCACAGTGAAAGGTAAGGTGCGGGTCGAGAGGACTTGCCCCCCACCCTCCTCTCCCCGGACCTCGTCAGCTCGACACCCTCGCCTCCCCCAAGACCCCCAATAGATTACAGCTCCATATAAAATATATAAGACATGCACCCCACATTGCCGTTTCCGGCCGTAAGTCCAGCCCCACCCCCACCCCCTTCTCCTCTCCTCCCCGATACAACAGGTCCCCGGCCACGGCGCCACCCCCGCGGGGCCACCCGAGTCACTCGAGTTCTTTGAAATAACGCCGGACCGCCATCAGGCGCACCCCCCTAGTGAGCTTGGGGAGAGGAGGGGGTAGAGAAAGGGGTAGTTCAAGTGCTTCGGGGAAATGACGGCGCGGGGCTCTGGTGGGGTCGGCAGGCACGCAACGGGACTGAGAGAAATAAGAGGGGAAACAAGGGAGAAAGGGCGGCCGGTGTTGTGAGGAGGAGGAGACGAGGCATTGCACAGAGAAATAGTTTTCGCCGAGTTCTTAAAGGGTTCAAATACACCCAATCAATACACCCTACTCGACATCCCTTCCTTTCCCCCCGCGGCCACAACACCGATCCCACCCAACACGACGACTTAAGTCCCGCTGGAGTATACCGGGTCGGGTCGAGAGCCGGGTCGGGGTCGGGTCGTCCCTGGGATGAAGTAAACTTTGGGAAATAAATCGGACAGCCACTCGCCATCATACACTCTACTGGCCCCGGCCGGGCTGCGGGCCAAACTTTGCGCCCACTGAGCCTTTCAGCCTCGTACCATCCACCCCCTCTCTCTCTCTCTCTTTGCTCTCTCTCTCGCTTTCCTTCTCTCTTTCGTTCGCTCCCCCCCCCTCTCTCTATCCCCCACCGCCAGAGTTATCCTCTCATGTGCTCTCCATGTTCCTCCGCACCGTCACAGAATGCAGCAATAGGGGGCGACGGGAAGGGTGGTAGTGGACGGTGGTGCGAGAGAGGGAGAGAGACGGAAACAGAAAATGATTGATTGATTGAAAAAGGCCAAGGCCAGATATAAGGACCGAGCGACCCGCGGCGGCGGCGCCTCGGAGCGGAGCGAGGAACAGAAGAGGGAATGTATCGGAAATACCATCCTCTCCGAGTATCTGCTCCGGAGGGGTGGGGGGGG
>NW_026267997.1:27552-31297 GCF_000697945.3 Frankliniella occidentalis | reverse complement strand
CAAAGTTTCCGGAACTTATTCTTTGTATGATTTGTTTAAAAAGGAACCTACCTACATAATTATTACCTAGTTTTGATCACCTGACTCGTTTTAACTCATAAAAATAACCAGAAACAACTAGTTTAAAACTAGGGCTTAACTGTGATGTAAGGCCTTAAGAGAAGAGGGTAGGGCCCCGGGGGGTCTACCGGGTCGGGTGCGTCCCAAGTCGCGGCCACCAGGAGACACTGACCGCCAGAAAGCAAAGCGCTCTGACCCACTTCCGCATTGATCCCCTTTGCGTCCACGCCGCGCCGCTGGGGAGGGAGAGGGGGGAGGCTACGCACGCGGCGGTGCCCCCTCTGCCCTCGGCCGCCGCGTCCCTTCGACTGATTTGTTCCGTCAAAAGTCCGGATCCGTGCCGCGAGCCAGAAGCAGACCCTTCCGTCACGGCGGGCAGAGGGAGCGCCAACCCGGCGCCACAACCGCAGGAGGCGACTATAAGGCCTGCCCTGCAGGGCTGCAGGGTCGGGAGCACAACAGCCAGGCCGGGGCGGCGGTGGCGGCGTGCTTCTGCCGTTGACGGGAAAGTCTGCCGCCCCAAACTGCCAGCGCACTGTCATACAGTCAGCACAAATCCACCCCCCCCTTTTCCCTCCGCCTCGCAGACAACTCCATCCTTGCTGCGGAGCTCTCCACAAACGACCGGGCAGGAGAAGAAAGGAGGGGAGGGGAGGCCTCGAAGGACGGCGACGGCGCCAAGCAGCACACCATGGGGAAAATAGCATTGCGTTTGGCAAGGCCAAAAAAAGAGAAGACACCATCCGCCTCGTTCCTCCAACAAGGGAGTGGGGGTGGGGGAGAGGCCTCTAGTGGCCTCGCGCTCCGGCTCGTCGAGGCCCTAGCCGAGGCCTCAGCCGTCGCCCTAGCCGAGGTCCTGTCCCGTGTTGCTGTCGCCATCGATTGCAGAGGCCTGTTGAGCACTGCGGCCTGCAGGCCGAGAGAGCACCTCCGAGGCCGAGCCGACCGAGGCCCGCGCGAGGCCATCACCGCGCCGCCCCGCGGCATGGCCGAGGCCAGCGACCAACCGCTCGCGCGGGCAGGCCGAGGCCGCGGACCTCGCGTGCCAACCATGATAAAAACGCACGGCGAGCGTCCGACACACACAGTGCTGGAGGTGTTCGGCCCTGGCCCGGGGATCACCGAGCTGCCGAGCAGGGGGTGAGGGTGAAGTGAAGGGAGTGAAGGTCCCCATCAGAGAGGGAAAGTCTAAGCTTTGTTGGCGGCGCCGGGTCACCTCGGGTAACGGTCGGGCCGAGGGGTTCCACTCAAAAAAAGGTACTCTCCAAAAACAAATTCATGAAGTATATCAAGGGGAATCAAGAAAATACAGCAAAATCTGTGTGTACGCTTGTACGCTTCAATTTAGATAGCGAAGTACCCCACCCCCTCGGGTCGGACCACCAAGCTACCAAACAGAAACAAACAAGACAAGCGACACTGCCTCGCGCTCCAGGTCGTCGTCCTGGTCAAGTCCCAGATGAGGAGAATTGGAGTTGATGGTGAGGTGGGTTCACGACGACGGCCCTTCCCGTCCTGGCGGGGGCGCGCGCGGGGGGTCCGATACAACCACCTCGGCGCCCGTGTTGCGTAAATAATAGAACACTCCCAGTCGGCGCGGCCGTGCTCGGGCGGGTTTGGGTTGGGCTCGTGGGCGGACAGCCACACGGCGGGGCAAACGCGTCGCTGCTGGAGAGGTCCGCAGGAGCGGTGTGTAATACACTCAAGCGCACCCCAGCCCGCGTTACTTAAACATTGGCGCGCTCCACCGCCGCAGCACCCTCCGCAGGGCTGCTCTGCAGCCCCACACCACCCCGCCGTCGTGACGCGATGCGTCAAGTCGTCAAAAAGTGGCGGCGGGGCGGGGCAGCCTGACGTGGGGGAGTGACCTTGGGCGCCCGCCAGGCTCGGCCCGGCACCCGGCCACTGTGCTGCAGCGCGGTATACGCAAAGCAACCCCAACCCTCCCCCCGTGCGCCGTGCGCCGGGCAAAAGGCTCGTGGCGTGGCGAGGCGGGCAACTAAGTGGCCGAGGGACCACACGGTACCCAACCAGGCTAGGCCACGGGGGCGGCCGAGCGGCACGCGGCCGAGGGCCTTGCAATCTGAGGCCGTCTGAGGCATAGCAGGAGCAGCAGCCTTGGTTGTTGGGCCGGGTCGGGTAGGTGAGGTGGGGTTGAGGTCCTGCATGTATTCAAGGCTTGGGCGGGGCGGGGCGGGGTGGCCTGGGGCGTGGTGGGCGAGTAAACGGGGCGAGGTTGGCAAGAGAGCACCGCCGGGCCGCGGCCCCGCGCAACCCTTTCCTGCGCGCCCTGCTGCTGCTTCCCCAACTTGTGCCCTCTGACGTAAACGGAAATCGGGGGAATCGAGAGAGGGAGAGGTAGCAGCGGCAGCGGCCGTGACGGCGTCGGCGGGGAACAGCGGGCGGGGGGCATTCCTGGATCAGAGCGCGGCCCGGGCGGCCGGAGCGGCAATCGACAGGTCGGTGGCGGGGCCTCCGGCCGGCGGTGGGGAGAGGGGCAAAGAGGGTGGCAACGAGCCCCGCGGGGCACATCGCGCGCAGCCCCGGCGCGGACCGACCAGGGTCATAAACTGGGTGCGTGCGAACCCGTCCCGGCGGCCCTGCCCGCCCGGCACGGGTCAGATCGTCACGTGTGTGGCGCAGGAAGAGAGGATGGGATGAGGTGGTGCTGCTTTTCACAGCGCGCGCGCGCGCGTGTTTCACCTCTGCTGACTGATCGTCGAGCTGATCGTCATAAATGATGGCTCCTCCCGCGTTATAATGGAAAACAATGAGCCGTGCGCGGCCACCACCACCACCTAAACCTAATAGTCTATGGTGTGCGTTGTGTGCCCCCTCCCCCTCCCATTTCCCCCCCTGGGTATCCCGCAGCCGCACAGTACGGGCCCCGGGGGTAGCGTTGAGAGGCGGTGGTGGTGGTGGTGGTGTGCGGGCGCTATAACCCCCTCATCCATACCACCTCTCCCCTCCAACCCTTCCCCCGGCCGTCTGTGGTCAACTAATTGGCAGGGCTGTAACCTAACCCAAACAAATGTGAGCCGCCCCCCGTTCCAATGAGGATGGCTCCTCTCTCCTCTCCTCTTCCTCCTCCTCTCACCCTACTGCACGACCTCCGCCCTAACAAACCGATACGGTCCGTGCCGAAAGTATATCATGGCGATGGCCACCACGACGGCGACCCCACCCGGCACGGCACGACCTGGGCGCCCGCCGCGCGCTCGCGGACCTCGGTTAAACGCCAAGGTTTCCCAAGGTGGACCCCCCATAAAGGGTGCCACTGCAGTCATTTGCGTATCTTTGAACCGACGGGCACAAAATGCAATTTGCTCACATGATGGTCGTGGGAAAATACATTAGTGGGGGTGGGGAAGTAAGGAAAGCAATTTGTCTGCTTTGCAGATTCTTATTTTATTTATTGAGGCGGTATAACAATACGTGTTATACACGTTTGCGGGAAGTAAGCAGCAGCTGGTATCTCCATGGGACCTTCTGACGGGCGCTGGAGCTGGAAGTGCCAGCTGGAGGCGGCTCGAGGCGTCCCCCGTGTGCGGGACAAAGAGCAGCAGCAGCAGCAGCATCTCCAGCGCCACCGCCACCCTGCTCCAGTGCGGGGCGCGGCGTGGCGTAGTGCAGTAGTAGTAACGGAAGGGAGTGGGCCCGGGGGCGCGGGGCGCGGGGCGGGCCC
>NW_026267997.1:23031-27359 GCF_000697945.3 Frankliniella occidentalis | reverse complement strand
CGCTGTGCTGTGTACACTACTACTCACGAGAGTGGAAGCAAAAGAGCGGCATCAGGCCCAGCCCGGCTCCCCCCGACCCGACCCCGGCTGCGCGGGCCCGGCACGGCGCCCGACAGAGTCAGGGTAGGCAACCGAGCGGCCCAGATGGGCACGGCGGGGCAGCCTACCTGCACGCCGGCAGGCGCTCAGATGAGATGGGGCTCCGCCTACAAACGCTCACTCTCTCGAGCGCGCTCGCTCGCTCTCTCTCTCACAC
The DNA here is from genome assembly GCF_000697945.3 of Frankliniella occidentalis. NCBI lineage: Eukaryota > Metazoa > Arthropoda > Insecta > Thysanoptera > Thripidae > Frankliniella > Frankliniella occidentalis. The sequence goes on along the minus strand of NW_026267997.1, from coordinate 27,103 downwards.
ACACACACTTCCTCTGTGAGTGGAGCGAGTCCGCCGCCGGCCGGTGACTCAGGAAATGCGACACCCAGGCGGCGTGGCGTGGCGTAGCGACACCCACGTGCGAGAGCACGAGCCACGCCCGGAGGGGAAAGGGAGGGGGGGGGGGGCATTGTCCAATCTAGACTGCAGCGCGAGCAGAGCAGAGCAGAGCCGCTATAGCGTCTGTGTCAACCGACTTATTAACGTCTCTTTTGAGATACGCGGGCGTCGCGTCGAGGACGCGGAGGGCGAAGAAAGGAGTTGAGCTGACAGCGACGCGTCGCCCGCCCTTCGCTCTCATATACTGCGCGCGAGTTTTTATTATTCCCGCACACACGCAAGCACACACACATACACAAAATAATAACGTCTTATCAAACGGAGCGACATTCATCCGTCTTGAAACAAAAGCATCTCGGTGTGGGACCAAGGCACATCATCAGCAAGACCGTCAACCATCGCAATGAAAACAACATTGCACTGCTGTGCTGTGCTGGGCGATTCTTTCTTTTCGTCTTTTACTGGTTGGTTATGGAATGGAACTCGACCGGCATCGGCCGTCGTACGTGGTGGCGCGATTTGCACTAAAGTCCGCCACCCCCGTTTGTCGTCGTGGTGGGTTCGACGGCCGACGACGGCCATCCGAGGCCGTTCTACAGGCCGTTCGGGCCACCGTCGGCCGTACCGCGCAAGCGGGCGTGAGTAGGAGGGAGATGAGGGACGAGAGGAGGAGGAGGAGGAAGAGGAGCACAGGACGTGCAGAGACTGAATGATAAGACGGCGCGGCAGCGGGGTGAATCAAGCACCCCCCGCCTCGCCCTTCCCCACTCTGGCCCCTCCTCCCTCACCACCACCACATATGGAGACTCCACCGCGCACACACGCGCGGACCAGGGCGTCGCTATCACGATCGGAAACACTGCCGGAGCTCGCAGCGGCGGGGCCGCAGAGGTGAGGTGTAGGGCGGCGGCTGGGGTGGGCGGGTGTATGGGTATGAGGCCGCACCACCAAGCACATGAGGATGGGCATGAAGCCGTTATGGGGGGCGCCGCGGGGCCCGGGGGCCCGGGGATGAGGCCGGCATGGGGGGCTGCCATGGGGTGGGCCCGCGGGTGAGCCCGATGGGCCGTGCCGTACCAGCGGAGCCCGCGCAGGCAGCCAAGCAGGCGGGCCGGAATTGATTCTCGATCGCTTGGAGGCGCGCCCCCGCCCGCAGAAGCCCCCGCCGCCGCGGGGGGTCTTGCCCTGCCCTGCTTCAGCCACAACGCCTCAGCCGCCTGTCAGAGGCCTGGGCTGGGCCGGGGGAGCCGGGAGGGAACCACCCGGCGACTGGCACGGCCGCACGGCACCCGCGCGCGCGCCGACCGACCCCGGGTTAGAGGGTAGTAGCCCTGGTCGGGTAGCGAACCGAACATGGACCCGCCAGCGCCCGGCCACACATGGTCACCGAGAGAGCTTTATTCCTCATCAATCCGTCTATCTCTCTTGCGGTCTAGCTAACCCGAGGTGTCGACACTTCCTCTCGGCGTGAGCGTGTTGGACGCGCGGCGGCGGGCAAGTGCAGCGCGATGCAATGGTCCAATTAGGGAGCCGGGGACAAAAGAGAGATCCGGCGGCGGCGCGAGTGCGTGGGGCGGCGGGACGCGAGAGTGAGAGAGATAGAGTGAGTGTGTGTGAGAGAGAGAGATAGAGAGAGACGGGGAGGGGGGGGGGCAGCCTCTGCAATCATTTGGCATTCAGGACACATAAAAAGCGCGAGCTGCTGCTGCAAGTTCCGAGAAAGAGGGGAGTTCCCTTATGCGGCGGCCGCCGCCGCCGCCGCCGCTGTCGCGGGCGTCGCCCAGAGGCAGAAGAAGCCAGCATGGCGACGATGAACACGGATGGAGTAACAGTGTGAGCAAGAAAGAGTAAGAGAGAGAGAGAGAAACGCCCATCAGCAGCAGCAGCAGCAGCAGCAGCGGTGTGAGGCCCGAGTGCGTGGGCCGTGTCCGGTCCCGGCCCGCCGGGGCCCGTGAGCCCAACAACGTCACTCGCAGTCGCGGCCCGCCTGCCCGGCCGAGGCCCAAGGAGTGAAAGGCTATGGGCCCTTTTCATTATTCAACTTTTCCCCCTCCATTTCTTTTTCCAGCCGTACAACACACAGCTACCGCGGGCGGCGGTAATGAGATGGCCTTCCCTTCCTCCCCCCTCCCCTCCCTCCTCCCTGAACCGAATTGGATTAGGAGCCTTCCGCCTGCTGCTCCGGAGCGCTGCGGGGCGAGCCGGGCCGCCGCTCGGCCCACGCGCCCGCAACTGCCAGCACGACGTCCGTCGTCCTGCCCTCCTCAGCCTTGTCCAGCCCAGAGGACGCCGTCAGGAGTCGGCCATGCCATCCCGGCGGGCCCCTGCGAGCCTCTCCCTTACTATGGAGCCTGCTGCCCTCGGCGGCGCTGCAGCACGCCCTCACCCCTTCCTCCTCCCCGACACTTCGCACCCTGCCTGCAGTTGCCGGGTGGTGGTGGCGGTGCTGCTGCTTCGCCACCTATGCCCTCGGGGGGCCGCAGAAGGTCGGGGTTCAGGACGAGGATAGTTCAAGGTTTAATGACTGTCTGGTAGGCTGCTGCTGCTGCTGCTGCTAGGCTCGTTCCCGTCAGCGAGTAATCCCGTTTGGACAAATCCTCTTCAAAACGCCTAGAGTAGCTCGTTGGCGGCTCCGCCTGGCTCCGCTGGTCCCATTCAATAACACAGAGCTCATCATTAACTAAAGGTTCGAGGGCGGGCCGTCGTGTGAGCTTTTTATAGCCAACTACACAACTGTGCTGATGTAGGCAACGACCGCAGTACTATGTAGGCAAACCCCGGCCTCCACCCTCCACCAGCAGCGCCATATGGTGACGTCACCATCGCACGTGGCCGCGGCGGCGTCGTGTAGCGCTGCGACGGGCGCGTCCACCGGCCATAACAGCCCCATAGTGCCTGCCCCCTCCCCTTCCCCGCTTGCCGCTCCTAGACCCGCCCCTTGCGTGCAAACCAGCGCGAGCCGGATCAGATATACAGGTCTGACCCCGCGACTGCTGCCCCCGCCGAGCCTATGCTGCACCCCCGGCGCGGGTCCCTCACCCCCCCACACATCCTTACACTCACTTCCGTTCAGGACATACACAGCCAAGCACATAGGTCAACTTCCCATTTTATTCAAAATCAGCGACAAAACCCGCCCCGCGTCCTCCTGCTTCAGCTTCATGCCTCAGTCTACACATGAACGAAATCTTGTTTGCAGACCGTACGAACACCACGCGGCTTAGAGAACCAATAATTTTGTGCATAAAAGTACTATGACGCCTCAAAAAAACCCCTAGTGCCATGAGTATTTTCTCCCCACAGTGCAATAGCATAACCCTTGATCCCTCACCTTCTCTCATCTCGACTGCACCACGTTGCGTCATTCATCCTTTTTCTGCCTAGCCTATGAGTAACTCTGAGTGGTGAGGAGGGAGTGAGGGGTGAGGAGGGTCATGTAGAGTCAATCGAAAGCTTTCGCCGACGGGAAGCACAGCACAGCCAGTCCGCGGCCGTAGAGAGGGTCGCCGCCCCCTCCGGCTCGTCACGAGGGCGTGGTCACCCCCCCCCCCCCCTCCCCTCCGTGTGGGGTCCGCGTGCCCTCGCGGGGCACTCCACCGCACACCGCGGGACACCGCGGCGATGGACAGTCCGGCCCAGAGGGGGAGGAGAGGGGGGTGGCGAGTGAGTCAGTCCACCGGGACAAAGCCAGTCATGCGAACAGTCTGTCCCTCGCGCACACTCCCTGACTAGACTGACGATGGTATCGGCAAGCGCGGCGGTCAGTCGGAGCGAAACATGCCATAGAGTAAACACAACACAAGGGGCTTCTCGGGACGTGCGACTCGAACTACTTCTGTGGGGGGTTGGGGTAGAGTAGTACAGAGAGAAGCTGCTAAAGCGTATGGGGTGTTTCTAAATATATATGTATTTTTTCAATAAGGGGCGGAAAACTATTTTTTTCCGCGCTCTTTTCGCCGGCGTTACAGGCGCCCTGTCCATCACGGGCCGTGCT
>NW_026267997.1:13228-19497 GCF_000697945.3 Frankliniella occidentalis | reverse complement strand
GTTCAGCTGTGGGACCAGAAAAACCAAAAAGTCGCAAAAGTTCAAAATTTTGAACTTTGAACACGATTTGAGCCGATCTGCACGATGGGATTCTTTGGGACTTTCGGCTAGGCTTTCGTTAGGGGTCCATAAAACGATCCCCAAAATTTGGTACTGTTCGGAATTTTGTCCGGGTCAAAACACAATATGACTGGACTATTACCCCCAAAGTTGCCGACAGTGTGTGTGAGTGAGTGTGGAGGGGGGCAAAGCCGGCGAGAAGTGGCGTGAACAAGCCGAGCTGGAGCTGACGCGACGAATCACGGCCGCGCGACGCGCCGCCACACTCCGCACCACACCACGCGACAAGTCGCCGGGGGGCTAGAGTCCCGCCCGCAGACCCTATTTCAAATCGATTGAGCAGCTTGAGCGATCTCGCTCTCGTTCACTCTCTCGCTCACTCTTTCGGATACCGTCTCTCTCCCTCTCACTCTCTCGGTTACTGTCTCTCTGTCGGTTACTGTCTCTCTCTCGGTTACTCTCTCTCTCTCCCTCTCTCGCTCACTCTGTCTATCCACACTTCGCACATACCCACACTCGGCGGGCGTCGCGTTACGTGTTTTTGTTTGCTGGGCGTGGCTCTCTCTGGGCGGGTCCCAATCACCGACCAGCGCGCGCGCCAAGCCAGGCCCGCGGCCTCCCGAGGTTTATCGATATCAGGTGACCAAGCACACACACACACATACACACACGCACACACGGTAAGGACGATCACATTCCACCCCGCCGGGCCGGCCGGAGCCACTACTGTACCGTCGCTGTGTGCATCACAGGCACGGACACCTGACTCGGGGGGACTTCGCAACGCCTTCCCCCCTTCGGCGGTGCGATCCCCCACAGTAATATCTCACTCACCTATAGAAAGCGAGTGTGAGAAAGCGTGAGTTGTGTGTGCGTGTGTGTGAATGTGTAGTGGTGTGTGTGTGTGTGTGACCGAGCCAGGAGGAGGATGTCCGGAACACGCCAACATCTCTGCTGCCATGGGTCGCGCTGCACGACACAACACCACAATAATATTCCTACCAACCCCCTCCTACCCCCTCTTTCTCTCTCCCCTATATCTAGGCAACCCTCCGCGACGCCGCGCATCGCGCCCCCCCGACCCGCAATCCCGGACGCTGCCGCGCCACCATAGCCAACTTTGTGCTGTGCGGCTGCGGTCGCAGTGGTGGTGGTGGTTCAACTTCAACTTCAACAAGGGTTATTACGACTGCTTGTTCATAGCGAACTGGAGCCACCCATTTCTCGGGTCACGCAGTCAGGCCGGATCCGGCCCATCCCCTGCGGTAGGCTAGTGCCGTCCCGTCCGTGGGTTCGCAAATGCTGGCACCCCTTCTGCACTCTGCTTTAGCTCCGGCGGTGCCCAGACTTACATCGCTAGTCACCATCGCCTAGCGGCGGTATTACTCCAGGCTACAAGCGTGGCACAGTAGGGACGGTAATCCGAGCCCAGGCCAATGCTAGCCACCCGGTGTAGGCAGTGAGGCTGCCTACGTGACCGCACTATAATACTGAGCGACACTCATTGTGCCACCCAGGTGGGTCACTGAGGGGGGGCGCCCCGGGCCGCGACCTCGCACCGAGGCGTCCGGTCTCCCTATTGGCCCCGGGGGTCCCCCACCTCCAAATTGCAGGTACCTAAAAATGAATTGTTTTAGCAGTACAGTGCAGTGCAGTGACTTAGTGCATCCCCCCTCTCCCTCCCCTGCTGGCCTGTAAAGGGGGCATATTAACACACTCCCATGACTAGAGTAGGTGACTAATTCTTCGGCGTATCAGCTGCTGTGGGAGAGAGCTCATTAGCCGGACTAGATTCAATTGACTACCTCTTCTGACCTGGTGTCGCTGTAAGAAATGGCTCATTAGTACTAGGTTCACGTGATTTCCTCTTCTGACCCGCTGTCGCTCAGGGAGTGCACCGTGCGGAGCGGCTGGCGGGCGGGCGGTGACCTTCGCAGCCCCGGGTCATCCAGGTCCTCCTCGCTGTCTGCGTGCACGCTGCGCTGCCGCTGGGTGCCTGGAACACTCAAAGGGTTAGCTGTTGAGGGGGCGGCGGCGCCTGTGGGGGGCGTGCCGGTGTCCGCCTTGTCGACGGTAGATGTCTTCGCTGGCGGGCGCTTGATCGGCGGTGGGGGCCTGTCCTTGACCTGCCGGCAGATGCCCTTCCAGATCTCCCGGTCCTGAGCCTCCTCCTCCCAATCCTGCGCCCCCTCCCCCCGGGCCACCTCCTTGATGTAGTCAGTCCACCTCTTCTTGGGCCTGCCCTTGCCCCTGGGCCCGGCCGGCTGGTAGTCAGTCACCTGCCTGATCACCCTGTCGGCCGGCGCTCGCGCCACATGGCCTGCCCAGCTCATCGCCGCCGCCTCCACGAAGCTCACAATGCTCTTGTGGTACTGCAGGATGTCGCGGATCTCCTCGATGCGCCGGATGCGGATGTGCCCCGGTGTGGAGCGGTCTGGGCCCACCATGCACCGCAGTACTTGCCTCTCAAAGACGAGAAGGGCCTCCCGGCACCTGGCATCGAGGGTCCAGGCCTGGCCGCCGTAGATGGCTACGGGCTTGATGATGGCCTCGTAGATCCTGATCTTACCCTCTCTACCGACGTCCTTGGAGCCTAGCATTGCCTGCAGCGCCTTCATCTTGCGGAGCGCCTGGAAGGTGCGCTCCCTGATGTCCTGGTAGCTGTCATTGTCCTGGGTGATGACAGAACCCAGGTAGCGGAACGAGGTGACCGCCTCGTAGGAGTGCTCCCCCACTTCCAAGGGCATAACGGGGAGCTCGGGCCTGGCGGAGGAGTACATGTACTTAGTCTTACCTTGGTTGACCTGCAACCCTATCTTAGCGCACTCCACCATCAGCAACGCCATGACCATAGTGAGGTGCTCCCGTGTCTCCGCGATCAGCACGATGTCATCGGCGTATGCAAGCAGAGTGACCTCATCCCCGAGCATAGACATCACTCTCCTGATGGCCGACTCCAGCGCGAGATTGAAGAGCTGTGGGGAGAGGGCATCCCCCTGTCGGACTCCCGCCAGTGTCTCGAAAGCCTCGGACAAGAAGCCCAGGATCCGTACCCGGTTCCTGGTCGTCTTGGACAGGGCCTTCATCATGGCTATCAGCTTCTGAGGGATGCCCATCTCTCCCAGTCTCTGCCAGAGCACCTCCCTAAAGATGGAGTCGTATGCTTTGGCAAAGTCGATAAATAGTAGGTGCGTGTCCAGGTGTCGCTCGCGCCGCTTGCTGATGATGGTCCTTACCGCATGGATGTGGTCGGTCGTTGAGCGGTTTCTCCTGAAACCAGCTTGGTACTCACCGGTCGCCTTGTCCGCGTATTTCACCAGTCGGTGGAGAACCATGCAGGAGCATACCTTATACCCCGTGTTGAGGAGAGAGAGCCCCCTATAGTTGTCGCAGTCGTAGATGCAGCCCTTCCCTTTGTGTAGCACGGTGATGACTGCCTCCTCCCAGGCCACGGGGATCTTCTCCTCCTCCCAGATCTTCACCATGAGCTTGGTAAGCTCGTCCAGCAGCGCCTCCCCCCCACACTGCAGGAGCTCCATGGCGATGCCATCCGCTCCTGGCGCCTTTCTCTTCTTCATGGCTTCCAGCACACTCACTAGCTCTTCGCGCGTTGGGGGGGTCCTCTCTCTTGCGTCGTAGGTGTTCTGGCCCGGGTCCTGGTCGTGGTCATCATGTGCCTCCTCCCCTGCGGCCTGCACGGCGTTGGCTCCCCGTAGTACCTTCTCGAAGTGGCCCTGCCAGGTGCCCAGCTGTTGGCCTACCTCCACGGCGAGCATCCCGCCCTCCGACCTTACCATGGTGGCCCGCGGGACAAAGCCGTTCTTCAGCCGCTTGACGCCTTCGAAGAACTTCTTGGTGTCGTTCTGTGTGCGCGCCTCGTCCAGATCCCGGCAGTGCTGGTCTAAGAAACGCCTACGTACCCGTCTCAGTGTAGATTTGAGGGTGTTGTGACTCTCCTCGTAGGCTTCCCGGAGCTCCTCGTCCTCCGGGCTCTCCCGGTGCCACCTCCAGTAGGCGTTCCTCCGTTCCATGTCCGTCTCGCACTCCTCGTCGAACCAGGGTTGGCCCGTGACCTTATCCTGCAAGCCGAGTACCTCCTCACCTCCTTCTTGCAGGGCCGCCTCGATCCTTTGCCAGATCTCGTCCAGGCTCTCCTCCAACTCCTCTTCATGGGGGCCGACTTCCTCCTCCGCCTCTCCCGCCCTCACCTCCTCGCCTCCCTCCTGCTGAGCGACGACATCGTCTGCCCGCACTACCTCGTCGGCCCCCGGCCGCCGTTGTAATAACTCCGCCACTCTCTCCTGAAATTTGTCTCTTACCTCGTCCTCTCGCAACCGTTCCACCCTTAACTTCTTAGGAGATTTGAGCAGGTCGCCAGTGTGTGTCCTCTTGAAGTCGGCCACCTTCACCTTCAGCGCCGCGACGACGGGGGCATGGTCAGAGTCATTACACGCAGTCCACTCGGAGTGTGCACCTGTTACCCACCCAGCCCGGGCGGTGTCTACCAGAATGTGATCAATCTGGGAGACAACCTTGCCATTGGGTGAGGACCAGGTGAAGCACTCCGCCTTGGGGCGCGACGAAGTGGTGCTGACCACCGTCATCGCCGTCGCACTCGCAAAGGAGAGGAGCCTGTTACCGTTACCGTTGTCCTCCGTGTGGTAGGTATACTTGCCTCTTCTCTTGTCCTTCGGGTCCTTCATGGGCCCTAGCTGGGCGTTCATGTCGCCCAGGATGATCTTGACTGCACCCTTGGAGAGAACTGTACTCACCACTTTCTGTAGCCTGTCATAGAACGCGGTCTTCTCCTCATGGTTCTTATCAGAATTGCACGGTGCGTGGCAGCTCACGAAGGCAAGATTTTCCTCCTGGGTGCGGAGGAGGAGCACGGCCAGTCTCTTGTTAACCGGGCCGAACGCGTATACCGCTGGGACGAGGCTCTTGTGTATTGCAAAGCCCACCCCGTGCTCCCTCCTGCTGCCCTTCCTTGGTCCCGACCAGTAGAGGTGGTAGTCTGCCATTCGCAGGTCTCCCCACCCTTCCCACCTCATCTCCTGCAGCCCTGCGATACCTACCCCCATCCGCAGCAGTTCGGAGGTCACGTTCCTAGCCGCCCCGGCTTTGAACATGGTCCGTACGTTCCAGGTGGCAATGCGGATGGGACGGTTCCTGGGGAGTACGGAGGGCTTACCCACCTTACCTTTCTTTAGCGGGAATGTTGTTGGCCCTGGCGCTACCACGGAGGTGGTGGGCTCCGACGCCGCGGGCTGGTTACCACCGCCGCCACTGGTTGTGCTCCCTTTGGGCCCTTCGGCTGACCGCTTCCTCTTCTGGCTCGCCCGGTTCCTGCGTCGGCGTGCCGTGCCCTTTGACCTCTTCTTCTCTTTCTCTTCCTCGGGAATGCAGATGGGGTCGAAGATGGTGCCCTCCTCCGCTCTCGCTCTCCGCCTCTCTCGGAACCGCTCCAGGCTGTCGTAGTGCACCCTCTGCCCGTTGCGTTTTTTGCTGAGCCTGTAGACAATCTTAACGGTGGCGCGAGGGGGCTGGTTTTGGGGGAGGAAGGTGAGAGCGGGGGGCGTATCGGCCCACTGCTCGGGGTGGGGGGTCTCATAATAGACCTCAATGCGGAGCTGCTTGGCCTCGGCCAGCGCCACAAGCGCCTCCTCGCCGGCCCACACTGTGTCCATAGACAGTTTGGATGCATAGCGGCGGGCCGCTTCATGTATCTGAGCGAAGTGCATCTTCCCGTCCGGCCTCTCGGCCATGAACCGCCGGTATGCTGGCGGGTCGTCCGCGGCGGCCGAGAAGAGCGCCCCCTCAAACTGGTATGGGTAGGCCTTAATGTGCCGAGCTACCGCCTGCCGGAGGTCAAAGGAGTGCAAGGAGTGGTTCAGGTCTCCTGGTTCGACCGGGCCTTCATCCTCCACCAAGCCCAGGGCGTGCATTTGATGCGATATAGCATAGAATAGGCAGTTGCCATCTGCTTTCATGCACGTAACTCGTGCATCGCCCTCCCTAATCATGACCTTCTCCTTTGTGCCCTCCTCCGGCCAGTCTTCGCGCTGCTCCTTTATCTCCATCCCCAGTGTGGGCTCCTGAGAGGTAGGCGACTCGTGGGAGTGTGGAGCGCAGAAAGCGCGGGGGTGTGGGGGCGCCTGGGGGTTAGGCAACTCCTCCTACGGAGGGCCGCCGCGGCGCTGGAGAGGGGG
>NW_026267997.1:11004-13178 GCF_000697945.3 Frankliniella occidentalis | reverse complement strand
GAGATACTTGAAGGAGGCCACACGCTTGAAGACATGCTCTCCCACCCGCAGCTCGTTGCCGTGCTGCGGGTCCTGCGGCCTCCTGGACACGACCATGTACTCGGTTTTGGGTGAGATCTTGAGGCCGAAGCTCGCCGCGTTGCTTACGATCCGCTCGCAGAAGGCAGCCAGTTCTTCTTGTGTTTCTGCTGCCACTGTGAGGTCGTCGGTAGAAGCGAGGATGGCGGGCTGCTGGAGTAGTTACGGATGCTCCTGGTCTTGATGGAGCTCCCCCCCCGCGCCCTCCAGGCACAGGTTAAAGAGCAGGGGGGCGATGGGGTCCCCCTGCTTTACGCCCGACGCGAAGAACAGCGGCAGCAACCCGTTCACCTGCACGGCGCACTTGGTGTTTTCTTGAGCCGTCTTGATGTGGTTGACGAGCTCCTGGGGCACTCCCATCTTCAGCAAGGTGGCGTACAGCGCGGGGCGATGGATGGAGTCGTACGCCTTACTGAAGTCTATGAAAAGCAGGTACGTGTCCGGGGCCGTTCACAAATTACGTCACGCATCTGACGGGGGGGAGGGGGTCTCTGCCCGCGTGACGGTCCTATCCTGAAAGCATTAGAAGGTTAGGTTAGCCGCGTGATGTGGGGGAGGGGGGGAGGCAAAACCGCCCGAAATTTGCGTGACGTAATTTGTGAACGGCCCCTTACCCGCTTCCCATCGGTGCTCTAGGAGTGCCCTCAGGAGGAAGATTTGGTCCACCGTCGACCTTTTCCGCCGGAAGCCACACTGATAGTTGCCTATCTTCCCGGCGGTGGCGACCTCAAGCCGCTGCATGAGGAAGTACGAGTGCACCTTGTACGCAGTGCAGAGCAGCGCTATGCCCCGGTAGTTTGTGCACTGCGACAAGTCCCCCTTCTTTGGCAGCGGCATGAGCATGGCCTTTTGCCACTCTTCGGGCATTTCCCCCCCTCGTAGATCCGGATCTTGCCCTCCCTACCGACGTCCTTAGAGCCGAGCATTGCCTGCAGCGCCTTCATCTTGCGGAGCGCCTGGAAGGTGCGCTCCACGGTGTTGGCTCCCCTGAGTACCTCCTCAAAGTGTCCCTTCCAGGTGCCCAGCTGCTGGCCTACCTCAACGGCGAACACGCGGCCCTCCTACCTTACCATGGTGGCCCACGGGACATAGCCGTTGTAAGGTCAAAGTATTTCTCCTTGCAAATAATGTTAATTAAGATTAGGTAAAGTTCGTGGCTGGCACCAGGGGTGTCGCAGAGTAAAGGAATTGAGCGGGATTCGAACAGCGAAAGATAGGTTTCTACTCTCTAATCCAAAAATTGAGACTTACAGTACATCCACTTTCACAGAGCAGATACAGAGTAGTACTGGCCAGAAAACAAGGCGCTCCGGGGGCGCACACACATACACACTCTTGAAGTTCTCACACACACAACACTGGAAGATTTGATCACTGGCTTGATGTTGCACTACACAAACACACACAACACAGATAATCCAAGTGGTGAGGTGCTGATGATGGGTGGTGGTGAGGGCCGAAGCACGACTCGACTAGGCACACGGAGGGTCGCGGACGGGGCGCGCGGACTCGCTCAACGGTGCTGGACAGGAAGCAGCTCAACTTCGACTAAATTTTGCGTGCACTGCCGAGCGCAGAGCGGCGGGGGGGGGGGGGGGGGGTGCTCATTGTCGGTTGTGGCGACTACTGGCGGTAGGCGCCAGTGCCTGGCCCAGTAGTCGTCACTCAGTGATTTCAGTTGTTTTGACGGTTTTTTGGGGGGTCCCAGGAGTACTGTATTGCGCGCCTTCCACTACCTCTACTAGTTCAGTTCGGCCGGGCCGTGCTCCTGGGACCCCAAAAACCCGCCAAAACAATTAAAATCGGAGAGTGGCGACTACTGGGCCAGGCGTGGCAGGTATTTTTGAAAAGCCTCGCCCTTAAACTGGCCTTTACTGGGCCCCTTACCCTACCATGCCGTAAGACCATAGAATTTCACTGCCAACATTTCCTCGTCTTGGTTGTAGATGTAACACGTCAGCATTTGCACCGACGTCCGAAAACTCATTCCTTATACTTGTCTCCAACATTTTTATCTTGGCATTTGCAAGTCGAATCGGATCCATAAGAAGTTTTCTGATTGTTTAGACTTCACTTGGGATTCAAATTCAAATTGC
>NW_026267997.1:5755-6134 GCF_000697945.3 Frankliniella occidentalis | reverse complement strand
GCACATTCACCAGCTCATCCCGGGTTGGGGGCTCCCTCTCTCTACGGTCGTGGCTGTCTTGGCTCTGATGCTGGTCGCCGTCCGCCTCCTCTCCTCCCCTTTTCGTGAGCTGCCCTCCTGTTCGCCCGAGGCAAATGTTTCCAGAAAGAGGGGAGTTGGCTGGCCACCTCGGCTGTTGCGCAGACAGGGCCTGGTGGCGCTGCGTGCGGTCCGGGCGGCTGAACACTCGCCTACTACCTTTGACCCGGTAGGTGCCAGTGCCTGGCCCAGTAGTCGTCACTCAGTGATTTCAGTTGTTTTGGCGGTTTTTTGGGGGGTCCCAGGAGTACTGTATTGCGCGCCTTCCACTACCTCTACTAGTTCAGTTCGGCCGGGCCGT
>NW_026267997.1:0-630 GCF_000697945.3 Frankliniella occidentalis | reverse complement strand
GCACTTGTAAGTGTTCAACCTCATGGGCGTGCACTTGTTAATGTTTAAGTCTTACACGTGTAACTGTTGCAGAGCGAAACACTTTGTTTATTTATGTGTCAGTGTACACAAATATGGTGCAGCCATACTATCATTTCGACTTTCGGCAAAGACTTTAATTTGTTGAACTTCCTGGTGCTTTCTGTGCCTTGGTACTCGAAGGGGGTCACCTTCTTGATCTTCGCTGCAGCTTCTATCAAGGGTAAGAAGTTTTCGTGCTCCTCTTTTGTGAACTTAATTCCTCTGGATGACCACGATCTTCCCAGCTGCTAGGGTGTTGGTGATAGGGAGGGATCTCCTACCTGTATCAACGGTAAACACTGAATTAATGAACAAACCTCGAAAGACACAAGTCAGAAAATGCGAAGAGCAAAATAATTTTGGTCTGGAGTCGTGTTTTCATTTCAGTACAGTCTATTTAGTTATTATAAACGGTTACAAAGAAATTGTGAGTGGAATTCGATACCGGAAGCAGCATTACACACTGTTTGGTTCTAATTCACACTCAGTCACGATCAGGTCCTCTACGAACCCAGGTGGCTAGTTAGCATTTAGTTCGGATGCCCGAACTTCTAGAAAACCACACATCTC
>NW_026267996.1:29369-31111 GCF_000697945.3 Frankliniella occidentalis | reverse complement strand
TGTGTGATTGTGTGTGATTGTTTATGATTGTGTCAGATGGTTGAATAAATATTGTGATATATTTTGCAACATTGTGTCAGATTATGACCTGATTGTGTGTGATTGCTTCGTGATTGTGTGTGGGGGCGGGGAGGGGACAATGACGGGCACGGTGCGACTGGCACAGCACAATACCTCTTTTTATTATGCATTTTATTTATGGGTCGAATCACATCGGTTTCCAATTTCCCTTTGCCGCCGGCGACTCGTCCTTTACCTCCACCTCCCCGCGGGGCGGCCGAGAGGGCAGCACAAGGGAGGAGGGCAAACAGTGTCGCGTTTGGTAGCCGACTAGCAAAAACGACGGTTCGCGCAATGGGGCGTTTGCAAGGCAGCAGGAGACTCTTCCGCACAAACGCCGAGAGCCGAAATTGAGCAGCTCTATAATAAGCTGCTAGGTGGCAAAATAGTACGGGCACTACACTCTGGAAGCTATACAAGTAAAAACTTAAAGACCAATTTTCGAAAGTAATTAAGAAAATGTTTTATAGAGACTTGCTTATTTTGGCCACGCGAGAATGCCAAAAATCTGTCCCAAGTAGTTTCAGTTAATAATGTGTGCGTCTCCGCGTTAGAGAGAGAGAGGGGGGGGGGGGGGGGGGGGGGGGGGGGGGGGGGGTGCGATCGGGCTCGCGAAGATGACGTGTTGCCACAGTAAAACACTTCCCCAAGTTATGGCCAAACTCCGTGCCTGAGCGGTGCAGCGTCCTGCCCTACCCGTTGTTACTTTGTTGTACGACGCTAGGGTGGGGAGACTGAAAGGGAGGGGGGAGAGGGGGGAAGACTATAGGTATTGGTCGGAGTGTGAGCGGAAGGCGCGGAGAAAAGGAAAGAGAGGCACAGAGAAAAGCGAGCAGAGCCAGGCGGATGGATGTTAACGGACGGAACGAGGATGGAGTGGGCGAGTGGAAGCGCCGTATACACGATTCCCACAACGGTTACAATGTGGCATACAGTAAGAGCGAATGAAAAAGGCGATCATAAAAGAATTATTCGTAAAGAAAAAGTAATGGCAAGCAAAAATTTGTTGGTTAAAAACATTATGTTGTTGAATATAGTGATGCGCGGTGACCTTTGGATCCATAAGTAAAGTCAGATAAGTCTCTTAAGAGCATACTCTCTCGCACACTTTCTCGCTCGGCTCCTTCCCGCACTTTTCCCCGAGCAGTTTTGCGCGGGCGGGCGTGCCTACAAGCCCGGCGCCACCTGCCCCCCCCCCCCGGGGGAACAAAAGGCGGAGAAAAGCACCCCTTAGTGGATCCCCCTATCCTTTTCCAGAAATACCTCCCACCGTCTATCCCGCGGATCCCACTCCTGCCGGATTGCCGCAAGTTCGTCAAACTAAATGAGTCCCAAGGCATATATCCCCCAGTCCGCGCCGCGTCACGGCTCATGGAGCGCGGGCGAGGGCGACCGGCAGCAGACAAATGGCTCTGACGCCGTCCTCGCCACCACCGTGACGCTCCACCACCGTTTGAGCTTGAGGTACATCGTTGGCGAACTTCGGGAGAGGCGAGGGGGGAGGTACCATTCTCACCCAGGACACGCTGTATAGGAAGGTGGAGGGTGCGACGACGCCGGCCACTGTTTGCTTTAATTTCAGCGACGTGGAAGAGGCACGGCCCGCGCAGCGTGCGGAGAAAGAAAAGAAATTACCAACGCAAGAGCATTCGAACACGAAACCGCAGCCGGGGCCGGGGCCG
>NW_026267996.1:27333-28294 GCF_000697945.3 Frankliniella occidentalis | reverse complement strand
TTGTTATACAGTGTGAGAGAACTCTGAGAAAATGGGGACGGACACAGGGGAAGCAGGATGGGGAAAAAATAAATCGATGTGGATCGTGAGGGGAGCATCAGGCCGCCGGAGAACATGCGCGATTCTCCCCTTTTCCTTCTCCTCCTTAGTCCTCTTCTTCTTCTTTCCCATTTTGCGCCGATTGTCGGGGACACAAAGCGCTCCGCATCTTAAACACAAAGACGCGCGCCTCCGCGAAGCCTTGTCCACGCATCGGGGCTGGTACGAAGACTGGAGAGACTGCCTGGGCGGAGCGGAGTAGGGTGGTACGGGGCTGTGCGGGGTGGGGTGAGATGGGGTGGGGCGGGCAGCGAGCTGAGGGTGGCCGCGGAAGGAGAGCTTCCTTGCTCACAGACCACGAGACTCACACGCCCCCTCTCGGGTCACCTTCCGCCTTGGAACACATCACTTATAAAAAAAGACATTCCAAAAACTTTACTGTTGAGTAGTTGTGAAACGTCCTTAGTAAAACCGAGGGGTGTGGATCTGGTCAAAAAAGTGTACACATGATTGTGTCTAGACAATTATTGTTTCAGATTGTGTGTGATTGTGTGTGATTGTTTATGATTGTGTCGATGATTGTCTCTGATTGTTTCAGATTGTTGGGTCAATATTGGGACATAATTTTAAAAATTGTGTCATGATTGTGTGTGATTGTTTATGATTGTGTCGATTATTGTCTCTGATTGTTTCAGATTGTTGGGTCAATATTGGGACATAATTTTAAAAATTGTGTCATGATTGTGTGTGATTGTTTTAGATTGTGTGTGATTGTGTGAATTGTGTGTGATTGTTTCAGATTATGTATGATTGTGTGTGATTGTTTCTGATTGTTTCAGATGGTTGAATAAATATTGTGATATATTTTGCAACATTGTGTCAGATTATGACCTGATTGTGTGTGATTGCTTCGTGATTGTGT
>NW_026267996.1:26467-27283 GCF_000697945.3 Frankliniella occidentalis | reverse complement strand
GGGGGTAAGGGACGGGGCGGGGAGGGCCCCTCTCTGCCCGGGCCGGCCGAAGCTCTCGTTCGCGGAAACTGTCCGCAACTATAGTTGGGCGCCGAGTTTGCGCGCGTTCCAGCTCTCACGCTCCATATGCCACCTCCGTACCTCGCAGACTCCGTGCTCGCTCCGAGGAGCGAGAGCAGGGAGATCAGGAAGGGAGACAGAGAGACAGACACATACATAGAGAGCAAGCGAAAGAGAGAGAGCAAAAGCGGGACAGGCAGAGAGAGATAGAGACAAAGCGAGGCAAGGGTGCGACAGAAGTGCCGTTAAAACCGCCTAAGGGGCCAAATTTTCTCCACACACTCACCACCGTCCCGCTGGATTGCTCTTTCGTCGTCCATTTCCTCTTTATAGAGCGCTGCTGCGCTGCTGCGCGGTGGTGCGAGGGCCCGCCGCTCGCGATACCATACACGAGCAGAAGTAGGAGAGGAGGGCGCCTCGCAGAAGAGAGCGGCGGGCGCACTCGGTCGTGGCGCCCAGACCAAAGTTGAGATTCTTTGCCGATACACACACACACATACACAGTGGTTGCCGGAAGGGGTAGGTGAGGGAAGGAGGGGAGACACCCACATGCTGGTAGCAGCCTTCTACTACTTGTTCCACTTCTCCATCAGTCTCCCCCGTCCTCGCCTCCAGCAGCCCCATACCCCCCTCCGCCACTCCAGAACCAGCGTCGGCAGGCCAAATGTTTGGCGGTCCGGTCGCACAAAAGTAGGCAAAGTTTGGTGTACTTGGATACCAACCGCAGCCAGCAGCCCTCCCCGCTCCTCCCCCTCC
>NW_026267996.1:23465-25038 GCF_000697945.3 Frankliniella occidentalis | reverse complement strand
CCCCCCCCTCCCCACCACACCACACACCAGCCACGCTCGCCACTCCCGCGCAGCTGCAGCGCAAACTGTGCCATCCGTCACCCACGCGTCAGGGGGGAGTCGAAGAAAGGCCCCGGCATCGCAAGGATTTCGGGAGTGTGAGGGTCGTTTCATAGAGGCGCCCACCACCACCACAGTGCCCGACACACACTCTCTCTCTCTCTCTCACACACACACACACACACACACACACACTCACTTCGTCTTGCCGGGACAAAGATTGTGGGCCGTGTGATTTAGACGAAATATAGGGCAAAGAGGGGACCGAGAAGGGGGGGGGGATGGGGCGGGGGTGAATGTTATGTACTTGCGACTCCAGGCGCTACAGGACCCCGAGCTTCCTGCGCGAACCCCCGCCCGCCGCGCCAAACGGCTCCTGGGAAAATTATTTCCGGATATGTTTCCAGGGCAATCTTACGATTATTATTTCCGCCCCCGAAATAATATACTGTACAGGAAGTCAAGCGGGGGTGGGCGAGGGGTGAGGCAAGGCCGTTCCCGTGCTCCTCGACAACCGAGAGCGCGCCTACTCCACCGTGCCCAGCCGGCCCCGGGGGCGAAAGCGGGACGGGACGGACAGGAGACGATCGGATGGAAAACGCCTGCTTTCCTCTCGTCGACAGTGATTCTGCATCGAGTTGGAGGCGCAACGATGAAGGGGTAGTGGGGGGAGAGGGCGGGGGGCACGTCTTCCCCTGCAGACCGGAGGCCTCGCCAAAGGCCACGGCCCTCGCGGCCACTCCCATCCCGGTCGTGCGCCTCGACGAGCAGGCCTCTTTTTCTTCTACCAGCCAGGCGTGAGATTCATTTTATAGATCCAATAATTATGATGGTTGACTGGTAATTATTAGAAGGCGAAATATAAACGTAATAATAATACCACTGCAGAAGTTTGGATGAAAAGGTTTGGATTCATAAACGGTATTTCGTTTTCGAATCGAAAGGAACAAAAGTGTCATTCTGCTTCGCAGACTTCTAAATAAATGTACAGCAGTAGAGGCCGTCACAGAAAGCTGCGATATAATGACGACACCATCACACTGCGAAATGATTGCAGACAAATCGTCCGTATTCCAAGCGAATTTTATTGTTAGCAGCGCGGAGAAATTAGGTGCTTTAAAAAAATAGAAACCGTTTCTTTGCAATTACATATGGAAAAAAACTGAAACGGTCACAAAGATTGCGAACGGATAAATTTGTTCGCGAAATTTGTCAGCGGTGCACGAAAACGGTCTATTCTTGCGATATAAAATGGTCTTCTCCTTTCACTTCCCGCTGGCGCTCCGCTCGTCTCTCTCTCTCTCTCTCTCTCTCTCTCTCTCTCTCTCTCTCTCTCTCTCTCTCTCAGCGCGCGCGCTGGCAGTAATTACTCAGGAGTGAGAGAGTGCAACAGAGATGGAACGCACGCCCACCGCAAGAGGAGAACAGGGGCCGGGGCGTTAATCACTGGGGAGGGAAAGGGGGGAGGGGGAGCAGAGGGAGAGAGAGAGAGAGAGACAGAGAGAGAGAGACAGAGAGAGAGAGACAGACAGAG
>NW_026267996.1:21377-22074 GCF_000697945.3 Frankliniella occidentalis | reverse complement strand
GGGGTGCGGTGGGCGGCGGGTAATCGAGCGGGGTGGGTAGGTGGTAAGCTTTGTAGAGTGAGGTGGCGCAGTTCAGAACGCGGCTACTCTGAGCATGGTACTTACTCTGGAAACGTAAGTGTGTTAATGCATGCTAGTATTCACTAGTTCTTCGAGGGAAAAGTATTCAGGATCTCCTGGACACTCATCGAAGATATTTTAGTACGAATAAAGCACGATAGGTGTTCCGTTGCACACGCCGGCCAACCTTAGAGCCGACCCTACTGGCGCGTGCACCGTAACATCCGGGAATCAGATGAAAGCCAGAAAATACTACACGGACAAACTCAGGTTGCCATCGTTTTCACATACAATCAAATTAAAAAGGCTGAAGTGTTTCCAGATCCTCAACGACAACGCCATGTCGCGAATCGGAAATCGAGACCTTTTGCTACTGAATTGTTTTCGAAAAGTTTGTTCAGTCAGTTCGCCCCCGCGGATGTGCGGACGGGGATGAGGCCATCGCCGGGTCGAAGGGGCGGTATGGGAGGGAGGAGGGGCGGTTAAAGAGGGGAGGGGGAAGGAGGGAACGGGGAACCCCACGGGAGACTTCGACAGGAGGCACCCGAGAGGCACTCGGTGCAGCGCGGGGTGTGCGCCTGTGGTGAAGCACGCGCCAGCACTGAACAATTTAGATGGCGGAAGTGGAAGGGGGGGA
>NW_026267996.1:12726-13872 GCF_000697945.3 Frankliniella occidentalis | reverse complement strand
CGGGGGCGGCGGGGGCGGCCCGAGCCCGTGTTTTCCGTCCCGACAAAGGGCAGCGCAAGCGCAGCTTCAAACGAAACAATGTTCGCAAAAATTAATGGCATGCCGAAGCGTAGCGGCGGTGGCGGCGGGTGCTATAAACGAATTTTCGCGGCAGTACCCGGCGGCGGCGGGGCGCGCGCCCCGTCCCTCCCCTCCTTCCACCTCCCCTCGCCTTCTACCTTTCCTGACGGTCAGAACAATAAAACACACTGAACGAGAAAAAAAGAAGATGTATAAATATATCCAAAGACTCTCTACTTGTTTCACGGGACACAGAGTGATGAGTTTTAAAAGTTGCGGCGCGCCGCGCCAAAAGTCGGTCGGTGGGGCCTTTTTATACTCGCGCCTCCAGCTCCGCCTCTGCTGGTAGTGGTGCGCGGGGTTGGAGGTTTCGGCCGCGGCCGCGTTTAGCACCCCCTCGGGGCGGCGGGGGCGTCGCTGCTCGCCGCATCGCTTGCGCGGCGTCGCTCAGCACCGGCGGGCGGGCGTCGGCGTCGCTCACCGTCGGCGGCGTCGCGCTAACCAAGATTTACGGCGCAATAAAGGAGGTGTGTATGATTCACCTGTGCGTGATGTATGTGTGCGGCACCAACGCCACCGGCCATTAAAAGGCGATTATATATGTGCGAGCGCAACCTTACATCATTTTTGTTTCACGGCTGGGGAGGGGGGGGAAAATGAGTGTTAAGCAGAAAATAAATGAGCAATGTGGTGGCGCCGCCTTGGCCGGGGGGGGAGGGAGGAATGCAGCGTAGGTGCGAGACAAGAACCAATACACGGCCACAAAGGCGACAGGAAAAGCACGCCATACGCCGTTGTCGGGTGGAGACTGAAAACTAAAACAACAAGGAATCTCGTAGAAAAAAAAATTAGCATATTCACAACCAAAAAATACCATGAACAGGAACATTATACACTCAAGAATTACTTCGGCTTCCTAGTTTTAAAAAAAAAAACAACTGAGAAAGTTTGTTATAGAGGTAGAGCTGGGCAACACGCACGCACGGGTGTCCGCGAGGTTGCCTACACTGTAAAATCAAGATGTTCTATGAGTAACCGCCTTAGTCGCTTGCACCCAAAAAGAGAGCGCCTTGAGGCGGTTACTCA
>NW_026267996.1:8089-9776 GCF_000697945.3 Frankliniella occidentalis | reverse complement strand
CCCCGCCGGGCCCCTCCCCCGCCCCGCTCCGCACACGGCGACCGCAGGGCTGCATAGGGGCGGGGGTGGGGGGCAGCGGGGTGGCCTATTCATGCATGTGTAGAAAATAAAATAAAACAAAACTCAGCCTCCTTCCAGCGACGCAGATGAGGGGGAGGAGGGCTGTGATGACTGCGTCTGGCTTGGCGCGGCTCGCCCGGGCCCGGGCCGACGCCAACCCCATGGGTGGGCCGGGAGGGAAGGCCAAACGCTGGGTACTCGGTACTCGTTGGGTTGAACGCCGAGGCGGTGGACCCCGTCGATTGAGACGCTGCTGGGGTGGTGCCGCGGGCGTGGCCCGACCTATCTCGGACGCACTGCACTGACACTTCACTCGGACACTGCACTTTGAACACTGAACTGACACTGCACTGGGCACTGGGCACTGGCACTGGACACTGAATCCTCAACTCCGATGCATTGCCACGCCACCACGCCGACGCTGTGTAGCCCACGTTGCTGGAGGCTGGCGGGCACCGTAGAATCGCAGGCACAGCCCGGCGGGCGGAGAGGCCCCAACGGCCGCCCTCGCCAGATGTTGCGGCGCAGCAGCCACGTGACGGCCGGAATGCAGGGGACGCCAACACGAAATCCAGGAAAATCACTGATAATTTCCACACCGCAGCACTGATTGGCACCAAACTTCACACACACACTCGGGAGCACAACGCCGATCCGTAGGTACCAAGCACTTCCTGTAAAACCGAGTTTGAACCACCAAACCAGAAGGGGGGAGACGGAGCGGCACGAAACACGTCCGACCCCTCCGCTCCTCCGCTCCGTCTCCTCAGGAAGATATCCAGTTAGCGTAAAAGTGAGGAAAAGTGAGAAGTGAAGTGAGGCCGAGTGAGGTGAAGTGAGGCTGGGCGAAGCTGAGCGAGGAAGCGTAAAAGCGTAGAAGTGAAAAGCCGGAAAGTGAAAAGCGAAATAGTGTGTGTTCAGATAGGGTCGTTTTAGGTGGGTTTGGGTCGGTATCACCGATTGGCATGCCGTATGTCATCAGAAAACAACACGAAGACGTTAAATTACGGAAAATTTCGCGTCTCAACTCATAACCGAGTGCAACTTGATTACTTGATAATGACTATATTTCGAGCTTATCTTGTAATTTTACACTCGGAGACGCAAAGTTCGCTGTATTTTAACGATCTCGCGTTGTTTTCTGATGACAACCCACCCAAAACGACCCTTTTTTTCTGAACACACCCTATTTCGCTTTTCACTTTCCGGCTTTTCACTTCTACGCTTTTACGCTTCCTCGCTCAGCTTCGCCCAGCCTCACTTCACCTCACTCGGCCTCACTTCACTTCTCACTTTTCCTCACTTTTACGCTAACTGGATATCTTCCAGGAGACGACTACGAATGCGCTGTTCACACGGCACGGAGGCGAGAGGGCGAGGGGCGATGTGGGTGGTAGCGGGGAATACGTCAAAATGTGCGTTTACTGCTATGCTCCAAGAGACACCGCGAGGAGTATTAGGAATCAGACGGGAATCAGGAATCATTGTAATGGGAATCAATGAGCATCTTGGGAATCTCATGTACAAGTTTAAAGGGAGTGACTTGCCCCGAGGTAGACATACGATGGTTTCTGCAGTTTTCCATTTTTCTGGGTTGAGGTGGCGGTGTGGGGTGGTGGTGGTGGGG
>NW_026267996.1:0-628 GCF_000697945.3 Frankliniella occidentalis | reverse complement strand
GGAGGACAGGCGGGGAGGGGGTAGATCAGCGCCGCACCAGTCTATACCTCGCCCTGTGGGTCCGCCGAGCGTTTATCGCGTATAGTTTACGAAAAAACAATTGCAAAATTTAATTTTAAAATAAAATTTTTAAAAATGGAACCTTTTTTTTAAATACCGTTTTTTCCCTCACTTTTCTGTTTTCAGTAGTGCGCTGGTGAAGTGTACGTATACGCGACACCGCCACGGCCGCAGAGTTGGATTACCGCTAAAGGGCGGGCACGCCCGGGCGCGGCTATACCCTCCACGCCCCGCCCCCACCCCCGCCCTTGTGCCCGCCGGGCTTCCGTGGCAGTTGTGTCTTCTCGGAGTCAGCGCAGCTTTGGGCACAGCAAATATGATGCCTTCCGATGCCTGCTCACTCGCTCGTCCGTCTCTCCGTCTGACTGCCTCTCTGTGTGCCCGCCTGTCTGTCTGTATCTCCCATACCCCCCTTATTCCCCCTCCTCTCACTCTCTCCAGTCTATCTATACGGATCGCTCAATCATCGTGAGGAAGACGGATGGGTGGATGGTGGAGGGTGGAGGGCATGGGCAGGGGAGTGAGGCAATTTGGACCGCGCGCCGGCGAGTGCGGGAGTCGTTGCGAG
>NW_026267995.1:33859-34716 GCF_000697945.3 Frankliniella occidentalis | reverse complement strand
TCGTAGAAGTTGCATTTCTGGCCCACAGGTGCCAGTGCCGACACATTGAATCGTAGCGCGTCTTTGAATGGGGGAAGGGGGGGGGCGAGAGCGAGCTTCGTAGAAGTTGCATTTCTGGCCCACAGGTGCCAGTAGTCTTGCCTTCTGCTATGCTCTTACTAGTCCGGCGCCTTCTGCAATCGATACTGCATTCAATGACTCATCTACCAAATTTTGTAGAGTTGTTCTAGGGTCCATTCTGAGCAATTTTGGTCGCTTAGACATTTGATCCGACCTTGCAAACGCCTTCTATGGCTAATTTTAACCAAAAATTTAGAAATTTGCGTTAACAGTTCTAAAGTGACCTACTGGGTGCCATTGGTCCGATTTGCATGACCTAAGGATTGTCACCGACTAAGTTGGGTGTGCAGAACACGGTGGAAGTCTCAGAATTAGGATATCGTGAATAGTTTTAAAGATGTACCCGAAAAAGGAAACGTTTACTTTTTTAAAAAAGGTATAAATTTAGTTTTTTTGGCTATAGCTCCTTCCCTGTCATGTTTTATCCAAAAGTGCTTTCTCTATACGCTGTAGGCTGCACTTTCACGAAGAGAATAAGCACACGCAGAAGTTTGTACCTTTCATACCCGAAAAAGGAAACGTTTACTTTTTTAAAAAGGTATAAATTTAGTTTTTTGGCTATAGCTCCTTCCCTGTCATGTTTTATCCAAAAGTATATAGCATAAAAGTATAAAGCAATGTAGTTTGGGATACGTCCCATTTTGTTTAGTATTGTGCTTCCAAATTCCTTCCTCTATTTATCACTTGCCTTTAGACGTAACTATTCTTTCCCGTGGCTCTCCTGTTAAATTTATTTA
>NW_026267995.1:32580-33095 GCF_000697945.3 Frankliniella occidentalis | reverse complement strand
AGAATCAGTAAGCCAAGGCCGACAAACTATCACTTGAGATGGAGTTTCGGTGACGGTGAGGTCCAAAACCGTGTGACATGAGATGGAATAGGCCAGGTCCTTCCCCAAAGTCTTCTCGACGCGGGCTGACGCTCCAATTGTGTAGCCGGTGTTCCCACGGGTGTGTCGGTGCACTCGGCTACTACGTCTTCGGCACAGTCCCACGCGTTGATGCACCATATTAACGGTTTGTCTGCAACGGATCAAGAAGAAGAAAAGAAGAAGTTTGTGTCGCGAACATGGCGGCCGGCCCATAAGAATACATGGGCCGGGCGCCATGTTTGTGACACAAACTTCTTCTTTCCTTCTTTTTGATCCGTTGCAGACAAACGGTTAATGGGACTTTCGCCGCTGTGTGCGCACCGGGGCTGCTACTCATAACCCTTGCAGCTAGAAGTTGGTACACATCCAAACCTATGAAAAAATTATGGCAATGTTAGCAGTGAACACAAGCACCCAATAACCGCCCCCCTTTT
>NW_026267995.1:30355-31625 GCF_000697945.3 Frankliniella occidentalis | reverse complement strand
CCCGCCGGTGGCTCTCCCTCGGACAGGGGCTCGCCGTTAGGGCTGAGGTCCCACCCCTCTTGGTCGGCGTCGGGAGCTCCAGGGCCGCTGTACCAACGGCCCCGGTTGCGGCACTCCAGCTTACTTCCTCCCTGCTGATCCTCCGCACCGGTTGGTTGCTGCCATCACCTCGGTGGCTATACTGCTCCGTTCCTACTGCCTGCGTTGCCCCTCACGCCGCACCATCGGGACACCTCCAGGACTGGAGGGCGTTGATCTCCCCTGGCTCCCTGAGGTGCTTGACCTGGCCTCGCCGTCGACTATCTTGATCCTGCTCTTCCAGCGCCTTCGGGGTGCTTGCAGTCCTGTGTCCTTCCCAGGGCGCGGAACACTTCTGTCCTGCAGCTGCTGTGCTCGGAGCTGCGGCCGTGCTCCAGTGAAGACTGTCGGCTGTGTCATTCTGCTCCCGGCTCCTGGCCGGCACTGTGCCTCGGCGGCGACCACCTCTAAGGTTGCCGCGCCCGGGCGCCGTTCCCGGGTGGCGTCAGGTCCTCCGCTACCGGCCGCACCCTCCTGCTGCACCCTGGCGCCGGGGGGTGGCCTCGTGCCGCCGCCCTGTGCTCCGGGGGTTGCGCCAGGACTCGGCGTGGCCGCTGTTCCCTGCTGGCAGCTGCAGGGCGCTGGTGCTGCGGCCGTTGGGTTGGACTGGCCGCCTGTGCGGTGCACCGCCGGCTGCCGCCCTTCCGTGTTCTTTCTGTCCCTCGGTGTCCTCTGCTGGCGCCGGCCTCTTCTTCGCTTATGTCCGTCACCTACTCTTCCCCCGCCTGCCTCTCTTCCACCTCGCCTCTCCACCTACGCCCTCTCCGTCGTCTCCCCTCTCCGCCCTTCGCCTCTCTCTGCTGACTCACCTCTCCATCCTTCGCCTCTGTACGCTGTCTTGCCTCTCCTCCCCTCTGTTGCCTCCTCATCCATCTGCCACTCTCGGCCGTCTTGCCTCCTCGCCTCTGCGTTCCTCTTCCCATCTTGTCCCTCTGCCACTGTGTTTCTCTCCTCCCCCTGCCTGTTTGCACGCACCCGCCCTTGCTCTTTACATTGTACTGCCTGCCTTGCGTTGGTCACTGCTCTTGCCCCCTGGGCCGCTGGTGACCATCCCTTACTACCATGACATACTAATCCGGCTTTGCCTGCACTGCTTACCATGTCCCCGGCTCTGCCCCTTGGTGGGGGGGTCGGCCTGTCTCCCCGGGGAGGGGGGAGGGGGGCCCTTCGCGCTGTGCTGTTTGCAGGCGCA
>NW_026267995.1:23984-24312 GCF_000697945.3 Frankliniella occidentalis | reverse complement strand
ACGGGCAATCTTGTAGTAGTTTGGAAATACACCCTTTGCGAAAGTGATGTTTATTAGATCGACCAGGATCGGCAAAAAGGTTCGTGAGAGGTTCTTCAGGATGTTAGAGCTGAGTGGATCTTCAGTGTTGCCATTACTTGATTTTATGCTGTTCAGTGCCTCAGTCACCTCGGGTATGCTTGTGGGATAGAGGTAGATGCTTCTGGAGGAGGTCGGTACTGTAATGTCTGCATCACATTTGGGGAGATGTCTGTGTAGAATGTTAACTGTTGTAGTTGGGCAGGCCGATGTAGCTGGGCAGGCCGAATAAGAGATCTTTTAGGAAGTG
>NW_026267995.1:15988-17253 GCF_000697945.3 Frankliniella occidentalis | reverse complement strand
TGTTATGATATGGACTGTACTTCAGTGTCGAAGTCAAGTGTTGTATTGACCAAAAAGACGGTTTGCGAAGTAACAGTGCATCCTGTACCTCGTGGACTGTAATCAAAAATAACAGTCGCGGGCGTAGTGACAAATTGACAGGGCGTACTGTAGCAATAAAGCATTCCGGTAAAGCTGAAATGCAGAAGAATGCAGGGAACAAGAAAACGGAAGTCTCATGTAAAAGAATACTGGTTTCCGTTTTCTTCTTTCTCACATTCTTCCGCATTTAAGGTTTACCGGAATGCTTTATTTCCTGTAGGTTTTTTTAACAGTGTAGCAGCTGTAAGGTGACCGACTAGCACTACCAAACTTAGGCCCCACGTTGGGCGCCAATTTGTAAGGTCGTGCATCTTCCCTTGCAAGTAATGTCAATTAAGATCAGATAGTGTTCGTAGCTGGCACCAAGTATGTCGCAGAGTGAGGGAATTAATTGGGATTTCAACAGCGAAAAGGGTAAGTTTCAATGCTCTAATCCAAACTTTCAAATATACAGTACACGCAAGGCACACAAATCACTGATAGGTTACAAATCACACACACAGGGTTTTGATGTCGCACTCGCTCTGAACTTGTTATTCACACACAAAGACACTGGATCACAACACACAATGATATCACGTTCTTGATGTATCACAGGCACACACACAAAACACTGATAATCCAAAGGGTAATCCAAGTGGTGATGATGAGCAGTTGTGGTTGGGCCGAAGGAGGCTCGACTGGGCACACGGAGGGTCGCGGACGGGGCACGCGGACTCGCTCAACGGTGCTGTCCAGGAGGCAGCTCAACTTCGACTAATTTTTGCTTGCACCGCCGAGCGCTCCGTCACCTCCGTCGCCGTCCTCTCCGTGCCCTGGACCAGGGCGGCCCGGCGAGCGCCCGGCTCGCCGGAACCAATCAGCACTCATTAGCAGCAGGGTTGCGCCGCCCCCGAGGTGCCCTATGAGGGCGAGGGCTGAGGAGGCAGCCCCCCTCCACCCCCGCCTATCTGCATACGGGGCAGTCCAGGATGTCGGGCTCGCACAATGCAGTTAATAGGGCATTCCGCTACAACACAATCAGAACCCAAAGAAGAAAAGCATGACTGCCCGATCTGCTTCCCCCTGAACGCTGATTGGTCAAAGATGGCGTGGCTGTGGCTGTCAGCCAATGAGCGCGCAGAGGGAAACAGATCGAGCAGTCATGCTTTTCTTCTTTAGGTTCCGGTTGGCTTGCAGTGGAA
>NW_026267995.1:12932-13911 GCF_000697945.3 Frankliniella occidentalis | reverse complement strand
GGGCGGGCGGCCGTGGCAGGAGCAAAGCGACTTTATGACTTCCTTTACACGGCGGCCGCTCGGTGAAACTCAAACGCACGCATGTGCACGCCAGGGATGGTGTTCCAGTTCGAACACGTTCAGTCCTCCAAGAATTGGTGCGGTGTGGGTGGCGGCCGAGTCTGGGAAAGCAGGTCGCCGCAGTGTCACACGGGCGTGTTGCAGGTGCGACCCGTTTCCCGAAAACGCGCTTGCAAAATTGTCAAAAAATATCCGCCACCTCACACAGCCGACGCAGCTCTGTAGTTCGACCGGACGCCGTTGAGCGTGGTGCGCCTCAAGAGCGCTCCCGCTCTGCCGGGCCCGCGCGGCCCGACGGCAGCTCAGTCTTCACCTCGTTCCCCGCATCAGCCGGGTTCGGGGTTCCGAGCGCAGCCGGTGACCACTGGGCCGGACTGATCGCTGAGGGGAAGATGCGCTGGTCGGTGCCACTAGCTGCCAGACTCGCCCGGCAGCCGAGGCCGGCGGCAACCTCAAAGCGGCTAGTGGCACCGACCAGCGCTGCTCCCTCAGTGGTCACTCTGGCCCAGTGGTCACCGGCTGCGCTCGGCAGGCGGCAGGTAGGTGGGTCGATCCCGCCCGCTGCGGCAGCGACTCTCGCTTTCGCCTTTCTTCGCCTGTCGATGTCTCCAGATTGTCTCCACGCGTCCCCTGTCGTCTCTAAACGGGATCGTACACGACACCTGACTGAGACGCAACTGGAGACAAAGCACCACGTCTCGAGGTCGTCTCCGTGTTGCCTAAGTTCGGCTACTCACTGTCTTGACGCCTCCAAAGAGTCTCCACGCAATCTCCCGTGGAGACAACCTAGATCTCTTCAATTTTGTACGGGTAGTTCCTTTTCTGTTCCCCAACGAGCTGTTCTCTAGAAACTCAAGTGTGATAAAGTCAACAGTTAAAAGTGCAACACCATGAGTATTAGGTTGTTTCATTTTGAGGG
>NW_026267995.1:6501-7483 GCF_000697945.3 Frankliniella occidentalis | reverse complement strand
GACGGGGCGCGGTCGGCGGCGGTGGCGTCGCGGAACACCGGGCCCGAGAACATGGCGGTCGTAATACCCGCCAACTTAACCAAAAAATTTTGAACGCGAGTTGCACCTGGTTCCCCTCAGCGCACAGGCCCCGGGTTTGTTCCATGAGTATCAGCGTGACATAAACTTCCAGAAAACCTCGCTTTGACATGTTTTTTTTTTTTTGAAACAGCGTAAGGAGTGTCCTCGGGAGTGTCCCAGTTAAAATTGTAGTACAGTATGTGTCGCACTTCCAAATAACTGTAGTACCACACATGTATCACACTTAAAAGTGTAGCACCACGCATTATATCACGCTTTAAAGTGCAGTGTGGTACTACAGTTTCAACTGTGATACTCATGGTATTGCACTTATAACTGTTGGACTGTATCTCACGTTCCGTAGCGGTGACCGAAACAGCCAAAGCTGGCTTTGCGCGCGCACGCTAGCTCAGCAATGATCTGAACTTTTTGTCGTCGTGGGTTTGAAAATACTTCATTGTCAAGTCATGTTCGGATTGCATAATTTAATCGTGTGTAATTTTCGTTCACCATTTATGTTGTCATATACTACGAGTACGCGTGCCTTTTACATCAAATGAAATGAACGCCTGCTAGGTATGCTGACTTGGCTGGAATTGGGTGCCGGACTCCCCCCTCACCCTCCCTTATCCCGCTTTCGTATCAAGAGCCCCTCGCCTCTCTCCTACACCCAGAAAACCCAAATCTTGTCACAAGTAAATTTGCATTGTCTGAAGACCAAAATGCTCTTGGCTTCAGCAAGTGCAAAAATTCACTCACCACAATGTCATTTGCATTGTGCCAACCCTTTAGAGATGCGTATCTCGCTGCAGCGCCAACGCCGGCGACCCTTCGCCTGGCACCGTGCCTTTTCCTCCAGCCAATGTGAAGCGCGTTGCTCCTGACACCGTGGCACCGTGCTCGCCTCCTCCCCTCCGCGTAT
>NW_026267995.1:0-1336 GCF_000697945.3 Frankliniella occidentalis | reverse complement strand
GGAAACTTTCCCCCACCCCCAAAAAACGTTTTCTAAGCAGAAGGGTGGGTTGTAGTCGCGGTGCTTCACCATTACATTGCTTTCTCGAGTGTTTGGGGCAAACTCAAAGATGACGGGTTTAAGCGGGCCGAAGGCCCACTACATCATTCGACCATGTTCTTCAGCAAATCGAGTGACAGAAATGGTCGGGCCGTAGGCCCGACCATCGCCGCCGGCAGGCCAAGCAGGCCCGGCCCCTGCCGAACGGAGTTGCCGGCGGAGCGAAGCGGAGCTGGCAATCGTTTGGCGGAAGGGCGGGCCTGCTCGTTTAGTGCGTAAAAGCTCGTCTACAGCAGAGGTCGTGGTCGTTGGCGCTGTCGTATGAGAACTCTTTCTGGTCGTGGCGTGCAGACCGGACTAAGGTCAAACTTTACCTCACCCTCTCTCAACTGTGAACTCCTGTGCTGCCTGCTGGGGCCTAAGGCTGGCCCAATTAGAAGGGCGCATTCCTCCCCGAGGACAGTGACCACGGTCAGGGAGGAGGCCAGCGCCTCAGGCCAGGGCCTCAGGCCAGGGCCTCCAGCAGGTCAGCCAAGTCCTCGCTGTCGCGATCATCTACGCAAAATTCAATGGAAAATGCGCGCAGCTGGACGGCTCGGCGGAGGAGCGCGGCAAGCCCCCGGCCGATAGCCTTGTCGGTGACAAGATCGGGCATGACGAGGGACAAGTTGGTGAGCTTCTCGGGCGCCTGCACTCTCTCCATTCCAACCGTTCCAAACGTTTCCCGCTTCAGCCCCCCCCCTCCTTTCTCTTTTGTCGCGTTGAAAGATTGACAACAATCAGATGTCATATACCAGATAAGAAAATTTGGACAGTAGAGCAAGGTCAATTTTCAACTCTTTTTATAAGTTTTGAAAGCTGTCCGACTTCATTGGTTCCTAAATACGGACCCTATTCAAATAGCCCTCACCCCTAAACTGTTAGCGCGAATTTTTTTCTTCGAAATCGAAATCCCCCGTGAGTTTGTAGACTATGCCATAACCTCACTTCTCCCTATTCCGTGGGACAGTTTTCAAACATTATTTTGAGGTTTTTCCGGTATAACTATTACAAGGGAAGGTGTATTTCGTCTCCTCCCTGTACATACAAACTTCATATAAGTCGCGCAAATTTCCTCTGTTAAAGTTAACCTTCAAAATGACATATTCAATGGCTGAGAACGGCTTGGACGGCACAGGTCGATCTTTTCATGACTACTGTATTAACTATCGCGAAAATTTGGAGCTTTTAACGCTAAAATATTTGCAAGTGTGATCTGTAGCATCTGTTTTATAAAAGTATTGAAGTGACGGGCAAT
>NW_026267994.1:32317-32616 GCF_000697945.3 Frankliniella occidentalis | reverse complement strand
GAGGAGCCGCTGGAGCCGTGGGGCATCGTCCAGATTGAGGGCATGGTGAGTACGCAAGGACCTCAACAGGTGGATTTGAGAGCGAACAACACCGCAGTTGCGTGATAATGAGATAAAATTTAACAGTGATAAAAGAGTGGACAGATGTTAACAGTGTTAGAAGAGTGGGTGTTGGTGCGATGAGGGTGGAGACGATATGGAAATAATGACTCAATCCTGTTTCAACAAGTTCGCGAAATTTCAATGAACTAACATGTTTGGTACGCGCAGCACATCACACCCATATACGTATACGTAAC
>NW_026267994.1:29782-30715 GCF_000697945.3 Frankliniella occidentalis | reverse complement strand
GTTGGTATGGTACAACACTTCGAAGTGTTTAACAAGGTAGTTGTGACTAGCAAGTGTGCAGCCCCTCGAATTAAAACTTTTTCCAACCCCTCAACTTAACACTTTTTCCAACCCGCCATTCTGGCATGCAGAAACCGGGACAGCCGGTAAATCGACTGTCTGTGGAGTTCTTGGACGAGCAGAACTAAACATACACTACCAGGTAAACCCTGAGATTAGAAAAAAAGAAGTACTGTGAATAAGGGAATCTACTATTCATAGTGTAGGCTGGGTCCAGCGCCGCGGTGCACTCTGCCGCCCCTTTGTGTGCGCATTCCTCTTTAGGCGGCCACCCTCCGCCGTGCTGGCACCGGCACTATCCCTGGAATTGTCGACACCACACAGCGGCACACCATCCGTGCTTGAAATGCCGAACCCGGAATGCAGGGGCAACCCATTGCCATGCAAGGCAATCGACTAATTGTCAGAATCAATAATGACAACAACTCTGCATGTTTGTGCCATAGCGAGACGCCACCTACAAAAGCGGCCGTCATGCAGGCGTGGACGGCGTTCCTGGGGGCGGACCCGGGCAGCGTCAAGCTTCTGGCCTTCGACGGCACCATCCTGGAGCAGGTAAAAGCGCGCGCGAGGTGGGGAAGGGTTCGTCCACTCCCGCGCAGGCAACTAGCAGGGGTTGATTGACACATTTAAAAATTAATCAACTTACTTTCATTCATTATTTTAGACTTTATTTAAATTTCAAGGCCAAACGTAAAAGAAATTTTAAATGAAAATGTTGCAATTCTGCACTGAAGAACTTGAGTCGACACATCTCTACACACGTTTGCAGAACCGCAAAGAGGTCTCCCTGCGCAGGTCGTTGTCGCCACTCCACCTGCACCGGGGCGCCGTCATGAAGTACGTCTCGGCGTCCAGCTGGCAGACCTTCTC
>NW_026267994.1:21444-23617 GCF_000697945.3 Frankliniella occidentalis | reverse complement strand
CTGGGGCTACTGCCCCGAGCTCACCAGCGACAAGGCACGCAACCAATGGAAACCTTTCTGATATATACAAACCAGAAGACTTACTCGAGTCATTTCATTTCCAACTTGATTTTCTTTTCCCTTTTGCCCCTTGTACAGGGCGAGCTGAGCGGATTCGGCTACTCATAATACCGTCCGAAATAACTCACGACAAAACAATCTCCGCGGCACGAACATCCTCCACCTCTCTGAGTGCAATAATTGAAGTCCAAGTTTATATCAAACAAAACCTTTTTACATAAACGCCGTACTTTTCCTCTATGCGTGTTTGTCTCCTGGCTTGGCCGAACCCTCGCCCCGTTCGCTACACTTCATTCTCCCGTCACACATTGCCATAAAGGGGAGTCCCCAGCGTGCTCCGCCCACAGCAGCCCCCTCAGAGACCACCCCCGACCGGCACGCCACCACCCACCCACACACACACACACCTCCCTGCTCCGCCCCCGAGAGCCAATCGGGCGCGACACTCACGACGACGAACGACAGCGACGGCGAAAGGAGAAGAAAAAAAACAGCACGTGACGCCGTTTACGATAACGCCCGAATTCTTACGTCCGGCGGAACGACAAGGCTCCCGCCGCCGCCGTTACACTCGCTCGCCCCGCGCCGAAGTGTAATTGGCAAGGGCGAAAGCTTTCGACCAGCTGACCAGCTGGCCAGGGGAGAAGGGGGGGGGGGGCTGCCCGGGAAAGCTTAAGACCTCCTCGCCCTACATCAACGGCCCGCTCGCGGAGGGTTAACGCACGGCACCGCAACATAACTGAGCGCTCATAAAATTGGACCTCCAGCTCCCCGTCCCCCTCACCCCTCCTTCACACCGTCCTACCCTCTGCCTCCCCAAGCGCTATTCCGAATGTTACGCCCCTACCTACTACCACCTATCAGGGGGGCAACACGATGCGGTAAACCCGCCAAGTTCAAATTACAGTCTCCTCAGCGTACCTCAACCTCACCTCCACCGCCGCTTCCTCCCGCCGCCACCCTCAACTCCAAACTTTGCCCGGTTTTGCCGACACTACAGCGCCCGCCGCGCGTGTGTGCATTTTACGTCGTTTAAACAGCAAGGGGCTGTAACGTAACACAACCGGGCCGTACGCGTCAATATTGCTGGTTACGCTCATGAAACGAGCTCGGCTCGCATCATCATCTTGACCCGCATGGCCACAACCACTAGCAGCAGCAGCAGCAGCAAGACCCACTCGAGCGACCCCAGCAGGCCGCCAGAGCCCGCCGCCAGGCTCCTGGTTCGTGTTCCGACGCAAAGTGATGCACAGCACTTCCGTCTCCCCGGCCGCTGCACTGGTAAGACAAGGACGGCAGCTCGAGCAGAGCGCCACCATCGGGCGGGCCCGAACCCCAGTCTGGCCGCAGCTCCACGACGACCACCACCATGGGGATCGCGAGCGCTCCCGCCCCGGCCGCGGTCCTCCTGCTGGCCGCCGCCGCCCTCGTCGGCGTCCTGGCGGGTGGTGCGGGCGCCAACTACAATGACGCGGACCAGACGAGCGGGTGAGCAAAATAGGGATAAAATCATCCATAGAAACGCGAATTAACCAAAAAGAAAAAAAGTATAATAGCGGCCGATAAAGTGCAGGTATTTCGTGCAATAAGCGAGTGGTGGCCAATATGCGTGAAGCCGCGGCTAATCCTCTTTCTCTTTCATTGCGACTTCAAAGCCAGAGTGGTGGGCGCGGCGCCGGGCCACAGGTGTGCGACCAGCCAGGCCCCGACCGACCAGCCCATATCAAATTTCAATTTTTTTTCTCCCACCGAGCCGCGCGCGGCTTCGCCTGTCGCCATCGTCTTTTTTCCCGGCTTTCAAGTTGATGGAAAAGGGGATTCGACATTCTGCCATATATCCGGCTGCAAGAAAAAAGAATCACACGAGCCGCCGCCAACTACGCGCTCCTCCATTCTCATTTTTTATTTTCCTTTTCCTTCCCCTACCCGGCCGGACGATGCTTTTGGCGCGCAACCACACACACTCTCGCCCCCGTCTCTTTCCCTCCGGCAGGACGGCGTGCGCGCTCTCCTTCTCGGAGAGTGCACCAACGTTGCACACACTTCCCCAGATAGAGAGAGGCGAAGGAAGTGTGGTGAATAAGTGCGAACTTTGTTACCGAGATTTTTATCA
>NW_026267994.1:15002-17491 GCF_000697945.3 Frankliniella occidentalis | reverse complement strand
CATACTGGGCGGACGGAAACAGATAAATCAGTGAGTTTGTTCTTTTTCACTTCCGTTGTAGATAGCCTGGAACACCCTATTGAATCGGGCCCGATTCGATTCGATTTCGAACAGTCGCACAGCACTAAACTAATTTAAACTTAACAGGTACAAATGCTCACCCCTGTACTTCTGAGAATGCATCCCCGTCCTCGGGAAGTAAGGCCAAATTGTCCTCATTGATCTCAATGTTGGCATAGTGGGGGTTGTGGTCGCGGAGCCACAGCAGTGCGGTACGCACGACGCCACACCGGACCCGGAAGTCAACGTGACCGCTGGAGTCCTTCATACGCACCGCAATGACAGAAGTCAAGTCCTAAACACACTTCCATTATTTAGAATGTCAATCTGTAAGAATGCGAATTCGGGACACGCTGCAATAACGGAGTGTCCGTTTAACAGATGAGAAGCAGACCAATCGGTACTCGATAAAGTGTGCACACACTAAATCCGTACGCACTTTTTGGCGCATAAAATTTGCAGAATTTTAAGCAGCATATATGCATAATATTATGCACGTGTGTGCATAATTATGCACGTGTGTGCATAATTATGCACATTTTGTCTCCTTTATGCATAAAAATTTGTGCATACTGACGGCAGTATAAAATTCTGCAAGTTTATGCACAACAAAATGCATAAGAGTTTAGTGTGCAAAAAGAACTCGATCGGTGAAGCGCGAAAGGCAATTGTGTATGCTGCAAATGACAAATTTTCACTTCTACACACCGACATTTGCTTTTAACGGGGCTGACAAAAGATTCGAAAGTGGTTAGAATGAAAATATGTCATAAACAAGATACAGAAAGAAATTCAGCCAGTTAATATGTATAACGCACCTTCCAGGGACAAGAAATGCCCCGTCCGTCATGCTTTTCGTATACTCATTTCGCTCTCGGGGCGAGAAGCAAGTAAATTTTATTGAATCAGTAAACCTTGTAGCATCTACATTTTAGAAAAGCCACCATTGTTCTGTACATTCTAATTTGCAGAGGACAATGAAGCATTCCGGCAAAGCAGAAGAATGCATGGAATCAGAAAACAGAAGTCGCTATGTAATAGCTTAACGATTTCCGTTTTCTTAACCTCAGCATTCTTTATAATTTCAGCTATATCGGACTACTGTAAACCCTCATGCATTTTGATGTGTATAAATATGTAAGATTTTCCGCAGCAATAATTGAATGTATAATTTCATGCGATTGTATGTACAATGTGTACGTAAGTATGCATGAAATTTGTGCATACTTACGGCTGCGTAAAGTTCTGGATGTTTATGCGCAACAGAATACATAAGGGTTTAATGTGATAGCATTATTGCGAGAGATTTTTTGCGCACAATTTGCAAGATGCAATTTTCATCCCCGACCAGAAACAAATTTGTATCTCCGGATAGACAATAATGTGCGATTTAAGATACAATTTTGATACTACACAAGCTTCAGAATTGCATAATATTTGCTTTCAGAAGCGTCGTGCAATGGAGTAAAATTTTCCCCTGTCATTGTGAGTACACCTTGTGCAAAATACTTGCAAGGATTGCAGGAAAATTTCCCATTACGTGATGTAAACTAACAACCCCGCATTATAATATTGTAAAAGCAAATTTACAATTCCAATCTGTTCTTTTAGAAGAATTGCAGATTGACTTTAAATTCAGTGACACGCAAGAAGGGGCTGTCGCAAATTTACAGTATATTTTGTAAATCATGAGAACAAAATATGTTATAAATTTAGGAAGATATTTTTCACAGTGTACGAAGTCCTACAAATCAGTTATGCACGAGTACTGTACCTGTACACGGTGGGGCAGGGAGCGGGCGATCTCGTTGACATTCTGCGGGAAGGAGATGACGTTGCCACTGTACCCCATCTGGTGGCCACGGATCTTGTAAACGCAGACAACCGGATGAACCCTCGCGATGAGTTGCTGTTCGACGAATGTGAGCCCACGCAAAGCGTCAGGTATTTCCCCGGGGTCCATCATGTTGGCGGCGGTGAACTTGGGACAATTTCGTCCACACGTCTGCCGAGGTGTGAACTCCAGCGAGCGCCTGCCGCACTGACTACAGTCGAACCAGTGGAGGCTCCTCATCCCCTGTTCGAAGATTTCGGTTGGATCCAGCGGTGCGACGGGGTCCGCGCGAGCTGTACTCCTCGGCGGGGGCGGAAATGCACTCGCGCCGGCGAGCGAGCCGATGGTACGCGATCGGAGGTGTCGCACGCGGTCCGACTGGCGTCTTGCGTTCCGGGCGTCAAGTGACTCGCTCAGACGCAAGGCGGCTCGTCGAGCTGCGTCCTCCCGACGTCGCGCAGATCCGGCGTCCATTTCCTCAGCAGCCCTTGTCCGAGCTTGTCGAGCTGCGTCCTCCCGACGTCGCAGGTTCGCCTCGTCTTGGTCTTCGGCAGCCCTTGACCGTACCTGGCGAGCCGCATCCTCCCGACGTCGC
>NW_026267994.1:9290-10435 GCF_000697945.3 Frankliniella occidentalis | reverse complement strand
GGCGCGCTGCGCACCGGCGACAACACGCACCTGCTGCGCGCCTTCCTCGTGGACATGACGTACCGGTTCCGCACCGTGGTGGACGGCCGCGACCTGCTCGGCAAGAACGACAACAGCAGCGTGAGGAACGTGGCCGCCACGCGCTACGGCCTGGTCAGGGCCGGCCACGTCACGCACCTACAGGTACGACGCGTCTTTTTACAAGCATGACCACATACTTTTTGAAAACCAAAACAGACAAAACTTGACTTTAACTCACATGATGTAATAGAAAAAGTAAGATTGTTTTACGACCGTGTAAAATAACATATTTGTTTTGTTTTCATTTCCTTAGCTTTTGTTTTGCTTTTATTTGCTACTTTTTCTTTTTTTTGCTGTTTTTTTTTTTTTTTTAATTTTCTCCAATGCCCGTCAGGTGGCCAACGGCGACCGCACCGAGACGGCGTTCGGCCAGGAGGTGGAGGCGCTGCTGGCCGGCGCGGCCGTGACGAGCGCGTGGCACGAGCTGCAGCGTGCGGCCAGCGTGCACGTCAACTGGGAGCGAGAGCGCCCGCGCCCGCTGCAGTGGGAGCCCACACAGGTGAGCACATCACAAATGTCGTTATAAATGAAAAAGCTAGGACCCATTTTTTTGTTAGAAACGCGATGAAACTATGGGAGGAAAAGAAATCAATGGTTGAACATTTCCTTGATTTCTGTGCAGACATGTCTCAAACTTTAGTAGCCTGTGTGTACTTCAGAGCAGAGTAACGCCAACTGACCCGTGCCTTTACCCGTTGCAGGCGCCCCGGTCCTGGGGGCCGGAGCAGGCGTAGGGAACACTACAGGTGCAGCCGCACTCCCTGCAGCGGACGACCCCCCCACCCGTACTACCCTGGAGCGAGGGTGCAGGGCACTTCCCGTCCCGCCCTCGCTCGGAGCCGAACTTGCAAAACATCTTTGAGCTGAAAACAACTTTTGCATTTGGCACTGCGCGCGTTAGCACGGCGCTGGCTGCACAAACTCCTGCTCTCAGAGTCGCTAAGGTCCATGTTCAACCAGCTTCTCCGCCCACACCCCCCGTTTTACCCTGTTCCCTCCCTCTTCCAACCACCTCGCCCCTTCCTCCTCACCCCCCTCAGCCCTTACGGCCCCATCGCAACGCC
>NW_026267994.1:7871-9240 GCF_000697945.3 Frankliniella occidentalis | reverse complement strand
GAAAATCAAGAAACGGACGTACACGCTTCTCCTCGCGGTGCGAACATGTCGACCTCCACCTGCACAGATATAATTGATCACAGGATATGCGGAATAGCGCGAATGAACGGCAATATAGTGCAAAATAGACGCGAAATCCACAAAATATGTAAATTAGTGACGTGTCGGCGCCGCAGGACAAGCCATACGTATGCCAGGCGTGCCGAGACACATCGCGAAGCCTGTTACGCGAGACGACGGTCAGAGAAACCCCCTCGAAATGCCTTACGGACGTGATCGGCGATTAACAAAGCTCGTTCTATAAGTTTTCGGCTTTCTAAAAAAATATTGTTGAAGTTTATTGCCCCTGGTAGCCAGGCAACCCACCCCAACCGGTCTTGAGGGGCGCAATGATGCTGCGGCGTACATTTCGTGTCCTTCCGCAACGCCCGGGATGAAGCTTTGTTGATAAGAAACGATTTTAACCCGCATGAATCGTTTTTCGGAAATGCTCTAAAATGGTTTGTTGCCCCTGGTAGCTATGCAACCTGCGCGCACGGTCCGCATAGCGCTCTTCTGGACAGGTGGACAGGGGGACAATATAGACCAACATTTTGGTACCATAGAAGTAACCCCCGGACGGCTGAAGTGGCTTGGGGAAGCCGTTAAACCTCGAAAAACGTCGCTTTTGACACAAAAGCGACAATTTTCGTCCCCGTGGAACGTAGGCAACACACCCCAGAAGGGCCAACGGTCTGCTTTCCTCATTGGTAAGGTCTAGAGATGATGTAAGCGTGTGGGTGACCTCACACGGCCGAATCCGGGTGAGATAATACGATTTTAGAGTGCTTGAGGCAATTGAAGAAAATCGAAAATCTTCGAGACCGTGGCGCAACCTTTTTTTGGCTGAGCGATTGGCGAGGCCTATTACTCCAGTGATCAAAAAGTTTCGCGTCTGTCTGTCCGTCTGTCTGTCTGTGGTGTGATTTTGGGGACCTGTGGTTTTTGATTTTTTAAAAATCCAATTTTTGAGCTAGAATGCTCTTCTTCGAACTTGATCTGTCTTTTTATGACACAAAACGACCCTGAAAATCCCAGGTCGCTAGCTCAATTCGTTCTCGAGTTATCGTGCGCACAGACAGACACACAGACACACAGACAGACAGACAGACGCGAAACTTTTTGATCGTCACTGGAGTAATAGGCTTCGCTATCGCTCAGCCAATGAGGGAAAAAGGTAGGAAAGATCGTGCGCTAAAGAAACAAATGCTCCAGGTACTTCGTACCGTAACGTAGCTCATCTCCTTACTCTTACACGGACGACAGACAGACAGACGGACACGGGAGCGGTTGCATAAGCCCGCTTTAATGCTTCTTTAAAAGCAGAAGG
>NW_026267994.1:2085-3091 GCF_000697945.3 Frankliniella occidentalis | reverse complement strand
GCTGGTTGACTTTAGCGATTAACGCTGCAATCTCTTCAGTGACACTACCTTTCTCCGCAGCGCGGTACTCGGCTCCCTCGCCCTCCAGGACTGCATTAACTTGCGCCGCCAGCGCTTCTTGCATCACTAGGTTACTGAATCCCGCCAGCTGCGCTCTACCAATCGCTTTCTAGGTTAAACATCTACTAGATTTAGGGTCTAGCTTTATGATTTCGGCTTTTTATAACCCATGTATCCTAATACATCGACCAGAAAGCGATTGGTAGAGCGCAGCTGGGGTGGACGCTTCCCCCACTCATGCCGGCGCGCGCGTTTGAAACAGTGTGCAGCCGCCGCTATCGGCCACTCGGCCAAAACTGTTCATTTTTCGGACGGTTGGCGTAGGGACATAGTGATACTGGTGTTCGGGGCCGATGTGTGGAACCCTTGGCGAGGGTCCTCCGTCCATAAAACATCCAAAATGATCGGTCGATTTTACCAAGGGCCTAACTCCTTCGGCCAACTTGTACTCGTTGGCTAGCCCGAACGGCACATCGCACCGCGGTCGGACAAGTCGCGTTCGATACAGGACACCCTAGGGTACGTGTGATGTGAATATGAGTCGCCTGCGCCGCGCGACGCGGCTGCAGCATCCACCCGCGCGCTGCCCCTGGACTCGCGGCCCGCGCGGGCCCAAATCTTTAACGCTGTTGCGCGGTGGGTTCCCGATGTCGCAGAGCGTTCGGACAGTGGCCAACGTTCTCAGCATCAAATTTGCTGTAAGGAAAGTCACCGACCGCAGAAATCCGAGAGGTGGAAAATCAAAATGAAACAGGCTAGGGGGAGGGCGTCATGGTATGGTTCAACACCACCTGTTGAGCAGCTCCACGCCCACGCCCGGGTACCAGAGCAACAATGAGGATGGCGACTGAAACTTTCGGCCGCCAGGATCGCTATTGGCACTGGTCCCCTAGGGCGCCGCCGGCCGGGCGGAGCGTGTGTGAGCATAAACTAAAATTGCATTCTT
>NW_026267994.1:0-390 GCF_000697945.3 Frankliniella occidentalis | reverse complement strand
CTGGTAGGCAATATATCCAACAAAGCCTCTCCCTCAATATAGGCAACGCACAAGTAAATCGCCCCCTCCGTTTCGGATGAGACTCACACGGCTCTGGGTTCTGCCCGTACGTGCCCTGACCCCCTAGAGCAAGCACACCCGCTCGCTTTGTCGCAGGCATCGGAACACCCGGTACTACATGCAGAATACAGGCATGTTTGCCTATCGTCGCTGACGACAGGGTGTGCTAACATAACTTAACTTTATTGTTTTTACAAATGTTAATGTTGGAGTTACCAACCCTACCATTTATCACAAATCTGAATATTAACGTTTTCCCCTTTATAGCAATACGTGAAGTTATGATCTTACAACGGTAACATTAATAACTTTTGCGGATAAACTTCGGAA
>NW_026267993.1:25061-27566 GCF_000697945.3 Frankliniella occidentalis | reverse complement strand
TGAAAACTAGGTTGATATTATGTAAATAGTTTCATTTTAAGACAAAACAAACAAAAAACTACTAGTTCCGTAAAGCTTTGGGTTTGAGAAGAAACAACAACTTTCCATACTAGTCATTTGTCCTAACTACGACATAATGCGGAATTATGTGGAAAGGGTAATAATTGAACTTTTCCGTTACTTTCAAACTATTTGGTAGACATGTATTTTTTTGCTAAACCAATGACAACTGCAGAAACTTATTATTTAAGATAAAGGCAGTTGTTTCTTTTTTTTTTAAAGGGACTTTAAGATTAGCGTGTGCAAGTGCAGTGAGGAATAATATCTATAAAAATGCTTGAGATAAGGAAAAGACGACAGACTTTTAACAACCAGCTTATCAGTGCAGTGCACAGTCTGTACAGGCTTCCCGGACATCCCACCCTACTTTCCTCTGAATTCCTGATCACGACGCAACTCCTTCGACCCAAGCACGGACCAAAAGCGCCCCCAACCCTCCGCCTATCCCACTGCCAAGGTCCCCCCGGACAGCTCGCCATCCCAGCTGGGCTTAAACGTTAAGGGGGGCGGGAAGGTGAAGAAGGGGGGCGCAGAGGATGAAGCGGGCGGAGGAAGCCTTTCCGTCCTGATTAAAAGCTGCGCGGCCTTGCCAAGGCATGGGCCGGCTCACATACTCTTCCTCTATACTACTTTTCCGTCGTGGGAACTCACTGTTAAAAACAGATTGGGTAGGCTCCGTGCCTCTTGCGCAGCCCCTGGCCTAGGCCCAGTCTCGTGTGCCAGTAACGCTTCCACTGCTTTATTCGCGGCTTCCGAAAAAGTTACAACTCTTTATTAATCACTTATAACAATTATTGCAAGTATTAATTTGTTTTCGTTTTTTCCTTACGAGTATCCTACTTAAAAATATATTCGCAAATCACGAAATTTCTGACGCAGCGGCTCTAGTGCTGTTTTTGTCAATAATCTTGGCGATGTTTCTCTTGGATTTTCAGACTTAAATTTCTGCGTTGCCTCAATTTCGAGGGCGCTGCCCGTTTCTCTACCGCAGCGTCAGGAGACCTCTAGCCGAGGGGCATGCCCTCCCCTCCGCGTGAGTGACTGTCGGCCGGTCGCAGAGGAGCAGCCACGGCAACGGCGGAGCACACAGCCAGCTAAAAGGCAATCTCTGCACCACACCCATCGAAAACAAAAAGTTGGAGCGGCGCGCGCGCTAACTTTGTCTGCGCAGGGCTCGTGCTGCCGCTGCTGCCGCCGCCGCCCTGACGGTTGCCAATATCGCTGAATTACATTCCCTCTCAGCAGTGCGTTGTTTTGTCTAAAGGCTGTGCCGCCCTCTTTCTCTCCGCCTCGCGCCCTTATTTCTCCCACTCACCACGCTTCCAATGAGAATCGATCCGGGGAGCGCCGACCCAGACGCAATCCCTCGCCACAAAGAAGGCCCTGCTCGTGCTCGCCGGGCGCACGCACGGGCCAGAGGTGGCGAGCGGCGAATGGTGTTAGGGTAGGGCGCCGCCCGGGCGCTGCGGTGTGGTGTGGGGGCGGCGGCAATGCATGCGATCCGCTGATGGAAACACG
This sequence comes from Frankliniella occidentalis, assembly GCF_000697945.3. NCBI lineage: Eukaryota > Metazoa > Arthropoda > Insecta > Thysanoptera > Thripidae > Frankliniella > Frankliniella occidentalis. The sequence goes on along the minus strand of NW_026267993.1, from coordinate 25,988 downwards.
TTCCCCGCATTTCGTTCCGATATGTAGCGACGGTCAGCTGCGTCTGGCCAACAGCTGGCCGGGCCCGCGGGGGCGTACGCAGCGTGAATACTGGCCGACCTCATCTCAGGCCACAGCGGTCGTTTAAATGTTAACGCCAGCTGCATCGTGACAACAGGCCTATTCGGCCGACAACCTACAACGCCATCAATGAAACTTGTAACTTAAACATTTACCTGCGGCCTCTATAGGCAACCCTGAAATACCTTGGCAAGATACATGAACCATAAAGTAACAAATTAAATAAGGGATCATCTAGTAAAAGCGTCTGTCATTCGCTGTCACGATATTGCCAGGTTCAGGCTCTCCACAGGTTCTCAAAGCGCCTGGCACGTAGGCAACATATTGGCTCCAGTACATGCGTGTACAGCGGAGTGCCTATCCTACGTCTCGCAGGCGCCGAGCACTTAGCTGCCGATTAATCTGAGGAAAACGGACGTACTTTCAAGAGGATTCGTAACGCGTGAAAGACCTTTGTCAATATGCTCCACTAGACCGTTACATTTGGCAGCGTAGCGCTCCTGAAGTTCTGTTCTTATCGCAGTTTTTTTAAGACGAAGCGGAGTATTTACCCCATCGCTTGAACGGAGAGGAAACCCGAAACTCCCACACAGCTCCGTGCTGGGTGCACCTCCTTTTAGCCGGCGACGGCATATAGCCACGTCTGTCTCCGGGGGAAGTGAGTGGACAGCGAGGGAGGGCTTTGACCCCACCAACTGGACCACGCCAGCCTGGTGGCCATCAGGGCTGCCATCTTAACGACGGGGACGGTTGCACTGTGTGCGGCACTGTGTGCGGGGACGGGGCCGCCCTAATTTGTCGTGTGGGGCCTCGGCACAGCGCAGCGCCACGCAGTCCCGCGGCGGCAAGGGAGGGGGTGGGGAGGGG
>NW_026267993.1:23409-24791 GCF_000697945.3 Frankliniella occidentalis | reverse complement strand
GAAGGGAGGGGGTGGGGAGGGGAGGGGGTACTCTGACAAAAGGCCCCGAGTGCCAAACGGGGAGGATTGGGGAGGGAGAGCTGCTGGGATTCTGCCCTCAATCAGAGACGCCCGCTCTCCTTAGCTCGTTTCGCGGATTCCGTGTCGTAGACCTAATGATGGGCTTGGGGGGAGGAAGGGGAGGAGAAGGATGAAGGGGAGTGGAGGAAAGGGTGGAGCAGGGAGAAGGGGGAGGAGGGAGTAATGCCCGTCTGATGTTGATCACGACCGCCAGAAGTACGGAAGGGGGAGGGGGGCGAGGAGTGATGGTCGAGGGGGGCGGGGGGTCCTCCATTCGGGAGAAAGAGCTCCGAAGTATGAAAATGCTTCGACCAGAAATCTATCTCATCGGTGCGGGGGGAGGATCACAAAAGTATGCAGAGTAAAATAACGAGCAACGAATCAGGAATAAGGAACTCGCTTGTTTTGCTACGAGAGGGTAGGTTTTTCTCTCCGCCTTTTTCTTTGCACACCACGTGTGTCGTGTGAGGGCACAGAGCGGCGCAGAGGGCGAGAGTTGTCGCGCGTGAGGTGTAACAGCAGCAACTTTTTCGAACAGCAGTTTTGAACTTCCCGCGCAGCAGTTGCGCAGCGCGCGCCACACCGTACCTCCTCCTACACGCTCCCCAAGGGCGTCGTGAGGTGAGCGGCCTTCTTCGACTGACGTCTCACACAACAGGGGGGCTCTTTACTTTCGCCCCAACGGTCCTCGGGACTCCCTAGCATCCGCAATCGCGACTCTCCCTCCCTACCCATCGCGGGAAACTAACAACACTCCCGGTGCGGTGAAAAACTGGATTAACCCGTCGCTAATTACCGAGCTAAGCGCCAACACAAAGCCACTTGAATTACTTTTCGGACGAAACAAATCCCGTCTCCTTTTGTTGTCGTTCATTGCCGTGCTCATTGTTTCATGCAGCGGCCCCACCCCTCCCCGCCACGCCACCCCGACGCCAGAGTGAATAGCCAATCAAGCAGAAGAACAAGCTAATTTTTAGTCCGGAGTGCTTTCTGCAGTCGGCGGGACGTGGCGGGGCGTGGCGCTGCAGCAGCAGACCAGCCAATTCCACGCTCTCAGATGCAAAGCATTCTTCAACTGAGCAGCGCTTGCCGTGCCCGGGTGGGAGGCAGGCGAGTGGAGGCGGACGGACGGCCCTGGTGCGGACCAGGCGAGCACATTATGGAGCACAACTTCGCACGAGGGACCACCAGCAGCGGGCCAGTGCCTCTCTCCTCTACCAACACCGAGGCGACACTCACACACACAGCATTGTAAGATTAAATTTGGCGGACGATGGCGCGCACGTGCGTAATTTGATTCCTTTTCTGCTCGCTCGTCAGCC